>NC_056738.1:447206815-447416815 GCF_019279795.1 Protopterus annectens
TATTTAAGTGTAGTCATATTAACACTATGATATAAACTGAACCTGTACCTGTTACTATATACTGTTAAAGTATTTAATTGTAGTCATATTAACACCATGATGTAAACCGAACCTGTACCTGTTATTATATACTGTTAAAGTATTTAATTGTAGTCATATTAACACCATGATGTAAACCGAACCTGTACCTGTTACTATATACTGTTAAAGTATTTAATTGTAGTCATATTAACACCATGATATAAACCGAACCTGTACCTGTTACTATATACTGTTAAAGTATTTAACTGTAGTCATATTAACACCATGATATAAACTGAACCTGTACCTGTTACTATATACTGTTAAAGTATTTAATTGTAGTCATATTAACATCATGATATAAACTGAACCTGTACCTGTTACTATATACTGTTAAAGTATTTAATTGTAGTCATATTAACACCATGATATAAACTGAACCTGTACCTGTTACTATATACTGTTAAAGTATTTAACTGTAGTCATATTAACACCATGATATAAACTGAACCTGTACCTTTTACTATATACTGTTAAAGTATTTAACTGTAGTCATATTAACACCATGATATAAACTGAACCTGTACCTGTCACTATAGACTGTTAAAGTATTTAATTGTAGTCATATTAACACCATGATATAAACTGAACCTGTACCTGTTACTATATACTGTTAAAGTATTTAATTGTAGTCATATTAACACCATGATATAAACTGAACCTGTACCTGTTACTATATACTGTTAAAGTATTTAATTGTAGTCATATTAACACCATGATATAAACTGAACCTGTACCTGTTACTATATACTGTTAAAGTATTTAATTGTAGTCATATTAACACTAAGATATAAACTGAACCTGTACCTGTTACTATATACTGTTAAAGTATTTAACTGTAGTCATAGTAACACCATGATATAAACTGAACCTGTACCTGTTATTATATACTGTTAAAGTATTTAATTGTAGTCATATTAACACCATGATATAAACTGAACCTGTACCTGTTACTATATACTGTTAAAGTATTTAACTGTAGTCATATTAACACCATGATATAAACTGAACCTGTACCTGTTACTATATACTGTTAAAGTATTTAATTGTAGTCATATTAACACTATGATATAAACTGAACCTGTACCTGTTACTATATACTGTTAAAGTATTTAATTGTAGTCATATTAACACCATGATATAAACTGAACCTGTACCTGTTACTATATACTGTTAAAGTATTTAACTGTAGTCATATTAACACCATGATATAAACCGAACATGTACCTGTTACTATATACTGTTAAAGTATGTAATTGTAGTCATATTAACACCATGATATAAACTGAACCTGTACCTGTTACTATATACTGTTAAAGTATTTAATTGTAGTCATATTAACACCATGATGTAAACTGAACCTGTACCTGTTACTATATACTGTTAAAGTATTTAATTGTAGTCATATTAACACCATGATATAAACCGAACCTGTACCTGTTACTATATACTGTTAAAGTATTTAATTGTAGTCATATTAACACCATGATATAAACTGAACCTGTACCTGTTACTATTTACTGTTAAAGTATTTAATTGTAGTCATATTAACACCATGATATAAACTGAACCTGTACCTGTTGCTATATACTGTTAAGGTATTTAATTGTAGTCATATTAACACCATGATATAAACCTAACCTCTACCTGTTACTATATACTGTTAAATTATTTAATTGTAGTCATATTAACACCATGATATAAACCGAACCTCTACCTGTTACTATATACTGTTAAAGTATTTAATTGCAGTCATATTAACACCATGATATAAACTGAAACTGTACCTGTTACTATATACTGTTAAAGTATTTTACTGTAGTCATATTAACACCATGATATAAACTGAACCTGTACCTGTTACTATATACTGTTAAAGTACTTAACTGTAGTCATATTAATACCATGATATAAACTGAACCTGTACCTGTTACTATATACTGTTAAAGTATTTAACTGTAGTCATATTAACACCATGATATAAACTGAACCTGTATCTGTCACTATATACTGTTAAAGTATTTAACTGTAGTCATATTAACACCATGATATAAACCAAACCTGTACCTGTTACTATATACTGTTAAAGTATTTAATTGTAGTCATAGTAACACCATGATATAAACTGAACGTGTACCTGTTACTATATACTGTTAAAGTATTTAATTGTAGTCATAGTAACACCATGATATAAACTGAACCTGTACCTGTTACTGTATACTGTTAAAGTATTTAATTGTAGTCATAGTAACACCATGATATAAACTGAACCTGTACCTGTTACTATATACTGTTAAAGTATTTAATTGTAGTCATAATAACACCATGATATAAACTGAACCTGTACCTGTTACTATATACTGTTAAAGTATTTAATTGTAGTCATATTAACACCATGATATAAACTGAACCTGTACCTGTTACTATATACTGTTAAAGTATTTAACTGTAGTCATATTAACACCATGATATAAACTGAACCTGTACATGTTACTATATACTGTTAAAGTATTTAACTGTAGTCATATTAACACTATAATATAAACAGAACCTGTACCTGTTACTATATACTGTTAAAGTATTTAATTGTAGTCATATTAACACCATGATATAAACAGAACCTGTACCTGTTACTATATACTGTTAAAGTATTTAACTGTAGTCATATTAACACCATGATATAAACTGAACCTGTACCTTTTACTATATACTGTTAAAGTATTTAATTGTAGTCATATTAACACCATGATATAAACTGAACCTGTACCTGTTACTATATACTGTTAAAGTATTTAATTGTAGTCATATTAACACCATGATACAAACTGAACCTTTACCTGTTACTATATACTGTTAAAGTATTTAACTGTAGTCATATTAACACCATGATATAAACTGAACCTGTACATGTTACTATATACTGTTAAAGTATTTAACTGTAGTCATATTAACACTATAATATAAACAGAACCTGTACCTGTTACTATATACTGTTAAAGTATTTAATTGTAGTCATATTAACACCATGATATAAACTGTACCTGTACCTGTTACTATATACTGTTAAAGTATTTAACTGTAGTCATATTAACACCATGATATAAACCGAACCTGTACCTGTTACTATATACTATTAAAGTATTTAATTGTAGTCATATTAACACCATGATATAAACTGAACCTGTACCTGTTACTATATACTGTTAAAGTATTTAATTGTAGTCATATTAACACCATGATACAAACTGAACCTTTACCTGTTACTATATACTGTTAAAGTATTTAACTGTAGTCATGTTAACACCATGATGTAAACTGAACCTGTACCTCTTACTATATACTGTTAAAGTATTTAATTGTAGTCATATTAACACCATGATATAAACTGAACCTGTACCTGTTACTATATACTGTTAAAGTATTTAGCTGTAGTCATATTAACACCATGATATAAACTGAACCTGTACCTGTTACTATATACTGTTAAAGTATTTAATTGTAGTCATATTAATACCATGATATAAACCGAACCTGTACCTGTTACTATATACTGTTAAAGTATGTAATTGTAGTCATATTAACACCATGATATAAACTGAACCTGTACCTGTTACTATATACTGTTAAAGTATTTAATTGTAGTCATATTAACACCATGATATAAACTGAACCTGTACCTGTTACTATATACTGTTAAATTATTTAATTGTAGTCATATTAACACCATGATATAAACCGAACCTGTACCTGTTACTATATACTGTTAAAGTATTTAACTGTAGTCATATTAACACCATAATATAAACTGAACCTGTACCTGTTACTATATACTGTTAAAGTATTTAATTGTAGTCATACTAACACCATGATATAAACTGAACCTGTACCTGTTACTATATACTGTTAAAGTATTTAATTGTAGTCATATTAACAGCATGATATAAACTGAACCTGTACCTGTTACTATATACTGTTAAAGTATTTAATTGTAGTCATATTAACACCATGATATAAACTGAACCTGTACCTGTTACTATATACTGTTAAAATATTTAATTGTAGTCATATTATTGAGCTACTGACAGTTTAACAATGTTGAATAAAACAAATGTTACTGCTCTGATTTTGGTCTCACTGGAATTAAGGCAGTTACTATTAATCAGTTATGAGTCAATTGGTCGTTCCCATTTCTCTCTTTTTTTCCCTTTCCTTTTATCTGCAGGTCCAATATTACCTGATGCAGGAGAGGTCACCTGCAAACCTTGCCTATCTAGGGGCCACTTCACAATGTGGGAGTACTAGCTCCACTTTTCTGGGCACCCTCAGGTGCAGCACTTTGGGGAGAAAACATCTTGAGGTTCAGGGTGGTGGGAATAGTGTAGATATGCTCACGGAACACAGCGCAGGTATATTTTCTCTTGCCATTGTCGGAGAAAACTGCTATGAACTGCTTCCCCAATGTGGGCTGGTCAGCATGCTGATGTCAGTCCCTTGCAGAAGTGAGAGGTGGTTCAACATGGTCCGCCTGTTGTAAGACCCTCCCATGCGGTACTACTAAGGTATATATGAAGAACAAGGGTTAAAGTAAAAAAAAAAAAAAAAAAACTCTGGCAGTAATAGGATGCTACAGTAGGATGTCTCAGTCCCTTCACTGGCTCCAAAACATGAATCAGACTAAGTCTAGTGTGGATAGGAGTGGTTGGTAGATGTGGTGAATGAGAATGGCACAGCTGGCTGCTCATCTGCAGGGTGTTGTTACCATTCAGGTCGCTTAGCACTTCATATGTATTCATCTTTGTAATACTGCATTTCCTTTACCATGACTGAATAACTAACGTATATTAATTTCAGAAATTAAATGACATAACCCTCACAGACTCTGTATTGACTGGCCAGTTAATGTAGCTCTAAGAATGACAGCCTGAAAGGTTGCAGTCTTGTCGTTAAGCAGTTAATCAATTTAATTTTAGTTTTATGTTGTTATTTATTTTGTATGTCCTTCTTGATGGTAAATTAAATTTATGGGGTCAGGGAACCGACAGCTCATGTCTCCATTGATAACATGCACAGTTCTATTCAACCTCAACTGCAGCTATCAGAATCAGAAAACAGCAGAAACAAGAAAGGATTATTGACACTGTGTGTGCAACATGTTTAAAAGAAGTGCAGTATTTCAAAATCCCTCCCCTCTATCCTGTCCTCCATAACTTCTGTATTAGTAAATGAAACATGTAACTCTAAATGTAAATGTTGTATCGTGGGGGCCATAAGGAAATAGTAATGTTTAAACTCTGGCTGTTCATTTGCTAAAATATTCACACTGCAAAAAAAAAAAAAAAAAAGGAATATATGGTAAAATGAGGGAATGCTTTGCAGCTGAAAAGGAATTATTACAAGCAATACTGAACTTGTGCAGTGGATACATTCAAATGCACCAAATACCTTTTCTGGAGAGGATGGCTGAAGTATTGATCTGTTTTATTTGTCCTGCAGACGTTGCTGTTCCTTTAAATAAACAACAGTCACTTTTAAGCTGAAGTACATGAGTGCCATTAATATTTGGTGTTTAATATGTGTGTTATGCATTACTGCTATTTATATGATATTGCAGTGGTATTTTCATTATTAGGCAGATCTAGGAAATGTGACATTGATCAGAGCTTAAAGTGTGAGAGTCCGGAGTAATGAAAACCTATCATTTACAAAAGATGAAAGGTCTTTAAATCCCCAATACACCATTCATACCATTTAACGTGTTAGAGAAAAATGCTGCAGTGGGCTTTGGTAGTGTAACACAGAAGCACTATTTTAAGCAAATACATGTTTCACTAAAAATGATTTCATCAAAACCACTGAGTTATGACTGTGGTAATACAGGACAAGAATAACATTAATGACAGGTACAAGTAGCATGAAATGATTGTTATTGTGGTGCAGTTAATGACATAGAACAGTAAAATTGGTTTAATTTACAATTAAAAGAAATGTTAAGTTCTCAGGGTATGTTATATACAACCTTTGCAAACTTTTCCAGCAGTTCTCTTTCTAAGGTTTGTATAATTAATAAAAATGCGTGTGTGTGTGTGTGTGTGTGTGTGTGTGTGTGTGTGTGTGTGTGTGTGTGTGTGTGTGTGTGTGTGTGTGTGTGTGTGTTTGTGTGTATGCGTGTGTGTGTGTGTGTGTGTGTGTGTGTGTGTCCATGTGTATAAATGTGTGTGTGTGTGTGTGTGTGTGTGTGTGTGTGTGTGTGTGTGTGTGTGTGTGTGTGCGTGCGTGTGTGTGTGTGTGTGTGTGTTTGTGTGTGTGTGTGTGTGTATAATACTTGCTGGTTGCACAATCAAAACAACAAAGCTAAAATAACCAGAAAAAAGTGAATGTACAATTGTCAGAATATATCTGTATATAGACTGGAAGATAGATATGCATTACATTCAATCCATTGAGAAATGAGTTCAGTAGAAAAAATGGTACAGTTAGAAGAAAATAATCTGATTGCTTGTACCAGCTTTTTTCAGTGTGAAATTGAGGTACAGTGGGTATCAGCTTATTTATACTTTGCCTACTAAATGGAAATTTCAGAGATGGTGTATATAATTAGCAGAGGTGTGAAGACTGCAGTGGGAGCTTGCCCTCCTGCAAAAAATATGTTTAAACTATATTTGTCTGGTTTTGACTTGGTAGGCAGTTGATCAGTTATGTTTGATCACTTGCTGTAGATAGTTGAGTTATTAATGTAATGCCGTAAACTAAGATATATATATATATATATGGTGCACTGCTACAGTCTTCCCTCGCCACAAAGGAGAAGTGATTACAGACTCTGGGAACTATCATCCCATTAGATTGACGAGTCTGATATGCAGGTCTATGTAATGCATCATCATGGACCCAATAAATAAGGATATAGGGAATCTCCAAACTCTAGATCCTTACAGTTTGGTTTTGTGTAGGGTAGATCATGCCTGCTCAACTTGGTCAACTTCTTTGAGTCAGTCACCAAAGCTGTGGATGAAGGCAAGGTGGTTCATACAGCCTACCTTGATCTAGCCAATGCCTTTGATGCCATTTCCGGCTCAGGAATCACTGAAAAACTCACTAAGCTAGGCATCAACCCCTATATCACTAGGTGGGATGCAAACTGGCTCACTGATAGAACCCACAGTGTGAAAGTAGCTCACTCCAAGTCAGATTGCTGACCAGTCACGAGTGGAGTCTCACAGGGTTCCATCCTTGGTCCTTTCCTGTTTGGTATCTACTTCTTTGAAGTCCAGGCCAACACATAGGGACTCTGGCTGACAACATTCACAGACGATTACAAGTTGGGAGCTATTATTAACTCCCCAAGTGATGTTAACATCCTACAGAAAGGCCTCACTGAGACCAATGACTGGTGTCAGAACCATGGCTATAACTCAATGCCAAAAAATGTGTCATCATCCCCTTTGGGAAAAACCCAATTCCCATGAATTACCACATTGATGGTAGTCCACTGAGCACAGAAGGCGTTATAACAGATATGGGAACACAGGTTGACAGCAACCTCTCTTTTGACCACCACATTGCCACTGCAGTCAGAAAGTCCTTCTATGTGGCACATCTCATCACTAAGGGTTTTGCATCCAGGAAGAAAGAGGTCATGGTCTCCCTCTACTTTTCCCTCATTAAGCCAGTCATTGGGTACAATGCCCCATTTCGCATGTACCTCACTAAACACCTGCAACAACTGGAGAGACAGCAAAATTACCTCACAAAGAGGATTCTAGGCCTTAAACACTTGTCCTATATGGACAGACTAAAAAAACTCCAACTATTCTCTGTCTCATATCGTCTACTTAGAGGCAATGTCTGCTTGACTTACAAAGCCATGTCTGCCCCAGCTCTGTTAGAAATGCTACATCTAAAGAAATCCCAATCCCTCCGCACCACACACTCCAGAGACCTCAACCTCATTACCACAATTGAATCCAACGTAAAAAATGGGAGGAACAGCAGTCAGCAAAAAACCACAAAAGATATGCAGCAAAATGAATGACTAAGTTGAAAAAATCCACTCGTTTATTTCCAGTTAAAGCACTTTTCGTCTCACCAATAGTGAGACTTCCTCAGACATAAAACCAACATCCATTAACTCCTTTTATAAATCATACTAAGTACCAATTAACTCAATTGATACAATTAAAACAACTAATAAAATAGTAATTCAATACTTGTGAAAGCATTCACCTACCCAGCGTGTCCTCATAATTATAGACATCCTAATAGTCTTACCACATTGTTATTACAGTTGTCATGACTTTACCCAACCTAACCTAACTAAAATAAACCTCAAATATATATATATATATATATATATATATATATATATATATATATATATATATATATATATATCTGTATTCATATATAATATGAATGAATAAATAAATACATACACCTGTCAACTTAAATACATATACATGACTGAGCATTTTGAAATTGAAAAGCCTCTTATGGTAATTTTTGTGATTAGACACACGTTTAGGTCACATTTATGCATTTTTATGTATTTTTATGTAATTTTATGTATTTTTATTGTAATACATATGTTGACAAATACAGTTTTTATTTTATATGTATGAACATTTTAGTTTGTAGGAAGGATGACATGAGTTAGGTGAACAATATAACTTGTAGTCTGGATGTGAACATATTTATTATAGGTTCACATTTATAAGTAGTGACAGAGAGTGGGGTTGATAGAATGGAATATGTGTTTTATGTTTGTTATATATTTATTAACAGTTTTTTTAGTATTTGGTAGCTTATCATTGAATGTATTTATGGTATGCATTTTTATCACTGCAATAAGCTCACAGGTGTATGTATGTATTTATTCATTCATATTATATAAGAATACAGATATTTTATATATATATATATATATATATATATATATATATATATGTATATATTTGAGGTTTATTTTAGTTAGGTTAGGTTGGGTAGTCATAACAACTGTAATAATAATGTGGTGAGACTATTAGGTTGTCTATAATTATAAGGCAACCCTGGGTAGGTGAATGCTTTCACAAGTATTGAATTACTATTTTATTAGTTGTTTTAACTGTATCAATTGAGTTAATTGGTACTTAGTATGATTTATAAAAGGAGTTAATGGAGGTTGGTTTTATGTCTGAGGAAGTCTCACTATTGGTGAGATGAAAAGCACTTTACCTGGAAATAAACGAGTGGATTTTTTCAACTTGGTCATTCATTTTGCTGCATATCTTTTGTGGGTTTTTTGCTGACTGCTGTTCCTCCCATTTTTTACGTTGGATTCATATTTGGTTTGTTTTCTGTCATTCTCATGTTGTAGTCATTACCACAATCAACAGAACATGCTGGAGGGACAGGTTCATAAGCCAGAGACTGCCCATGCTATGGAATAGACTTTCCATACATGTCAAACAGAGCACCTCACTGGCCCTCTTCAAGAGAAATCTTGATGAGTGGATGGGAAATAGAAAATTCACCCCAAGGATCCCTTCCAGTGGCTTTACTCGACAGAGGCACTGGGAACTAAGGTCAGGTGGCACTATGCCAGGGTAATCCTATGGACTAGGCTTGTAAACGCCCCAGAGCCATTAGCCTAGTACACACCTATGAACCTATGTATTGCTACTGTTATTCAAGAAGCCCAGGATTTCTGGATAGAAGGTATACAAAAAGATTAAGAGAGAAACTAGAGGAAAGAAAAATACATGCACAAGAAAAATTATCAAAAGCTTCAAATGCAAATTTGTGTTCATTAATTAAAGCGATTGAGGAATTGCAAAAATATAAAGAATATTTAGAGATTTTTAAAAGGTATAAAAATAAATATAGACATAGGAAAAAAAGAGATCTGTTATGGTATAATATTTATGCAAAGGAGAAGGCCAAACTAATCAGTATAAAAAAGCATTCCCAGAGATATTTAAAGAGAAATACAGGCAAAGAGACCTAGATATGGAAAAGTTTCACAATACAAAAATAAGATCTCAAAAGGGAAATGCAGAACAGAAGATTAGTAAATAAAATGTTAAAAAATAGAAGCATAAGATATGGAATACCTGCAAAGTGAAGGATTTAGTTTAGACAGTCTAATACAGATTATATCACAACATGATGGAACAGGGAGTCCTCCAAGTAAGGAGGAACAGGAGACATTTGAAGAAGAAATATGGGCATGGGAAAGAAAAAGAGATTTAATATGGTGTGGTATTTATGCAGTGGAGAAAGCAAACTTAATCAATACAAAAAGAGCAACACCAAAGTTATTTGAAGAGAAATACAGGCAAAGGCATCTGGATATGGACAATTTTAACTCACAAAAATAAGAAAACAAAGTGGAAAAGTAGAAAGGATAATTTATAATGGAGAAGTTAAATAAATAGAAACTGAGGTTATGGATTTCCTGCGAAGTGAAGGATTTAGTGGAGAAAATCTAACCCTGATAATACCACAGCAGTATAAAATAATAAATCCTGAAATTAAGGAGAAACGAGTAAAGCAGGAAACATCTGATCAGTTGCCATATGAAGATACTTTGGAACCTTCAGTAGGAAACCGGTATAAAAGTTCAGTTGGAGTTGCACAGCAAGGGAAGGAACAGAATGGCAACTCTGACACTGTCAATGTTTTGAGAGGTCAGTGAGTTCCCATATGAAAGCAATGGATGACACAGAATGAGGCTGACGTGAATATGGTACAGGAAGATGCTTTGGAACTTTTTCTAGAATTTTCTTCTTCTTTCGGCTTTTCCCGGTTAGGGGTCACCACAGTGGAACTCCAGTCCGCTAATGATTGGCAGTAGATTTTTACGGTGCCGAGTTGCCAGCCCGATGCCAATCTTCAATGAAGGCATGCCCATTTTACGCATGTCTTTTGAATGCCACGACCACGGGGAGGACATGCAGACTCCACACAGAAGGTGCTCCAGCCGAGAATCGAACAGGAAAACCTCTTGAGATGACAATGCTACTGCTGCACCATCGCAGCTTCACAAGAAATAGAGTACAAAGAATGTGCCCTCAGTTCAGAAGAGTTGCTTGATTTAATAGAGATGGATAGACATATTAAGATCAGTGAAAGAAACAGAATACGGAAAATCAACAAGACCCAACATGTTAAAAGCTAGATAAAACAAATGAACATAGTAATTAGGACTATTCATAGAAACTCAAGTGATATAATAGAAAGAAATAGGACATTTACCATCAAAACACAGGTCAGTAAGGGAAAGGAAGGGGAGAAATCAAATGCCATCATGTTAATATCACAGAGACAACTATGAAACAATTAAGACAAGAAGTGTCATTGTTGGAAAAGTACAGAAGAGGAAAAAGATCAGCAAAAATAGACAGACATGATAAAAGCAATGTGCAGTATCAGAAGTGATCAGGATCTATCATACACTATTACAAATATTAAACTAAAGATATCAGCAGAGGCAGAAAAGCTTAGAAGACATATATATGTACATATATATATATATATATATATATATATATATATATATATATATATATATATATATATATATATATATATATATATATATATATATATATATATATATATATATATATATATACACATCTATAAAGGAAAATAAGAAAATAATACATTTATTGATGACCCAAAACACTTTTATAGAGAACTGGGAAACAAGGTAAAAGGAATTGAAACACCACCAAAAATGAAATAGACACATTTTGGAGAAATATCTATGATGATAGTGTGAAACATAACAAAGATGCCGAATGGATAAAAGTAGTAAAAGAAAGCATAAGAAGTTCAAATGTACAGGATATGAAATGGGAGGAAGTAACAGCCAGAGAAATTGAAACAAAATTAAAAAAAGCTCCTAATTAGAAAATCCCAGGCCATATGCAGTACTTATTTTTTGGCTCAAAGTACTAACAGCTTTACATGATGATTCAGCTATAATGAAGAACTATTTACATGCACACCCCAAACATACGCCAACCTGGTTAACAGCAGGAAAAGCAATGCTCCTACTTAAGAGCAAACATGAAAGCTATCCTAACAACTATAGACTAATAACTTGCCTTCTAACGATATATAAACTATACACTGGAATTGAGGAAAACTCAATCAAGTCAATTGAACAAAAAGGCAATAAAAGGAAAACATATGGAATAAAGGATCATTTGTTGTTAAATAAAGTCATAATAGAGAACTGTAAAAAGGAGAAGAATCTAAGTATAGCATGGATAGACTACAAAAAAGCATTTGATAGTATCCCACATTCATGGATAAAAGAGTGCTTAAAAATGTATACGATACGCCATACACTCATGGATTACATTATAGTGATTATGAAACAGTGGCAAATCACTTTGCAGTTAAGCCATGAAAAAGGAGAAATTATTACTCCAGGGATAAAAATTCAAAGGGGGATATTCCCAGGTGACTGTTTGCCAGTACTGCTCTTTTGTCTTGCTCTTAACTCAATAAGCTGTCTACTTAACAGCTTAAAAACTCCAACCAAAGAAGCAATAAAAGTCACAAAAGTAAGACAAAAATACCTTTACTGCAGTTCCACAAACCATGGAACACAGATTTTAGATGAGTTCTTTTGTTCCTTTGTTACACACAACAGAACTTCATCAGATAAAACAATCCATGTTCTGTGGTTTGTGGAACTGCAGTAAGGGTATTTTTTGTTTTAATTTCATGACAGTTTATTGCTACTTAACAGATTAGTGTAAATGCTTCTCTTCTTTTTGTAGATGATTTAAAACTATATATTTCATCAGATGAGGAACTGAAAGCATAACTACAAGTGGTCAAAATGTTCTCAGATTATATAAGAATGTGATTTGGTCTTGATAAATGTGCAAAAGCAACCTTTAAAGCAGGAAAGCTGCAGCACAAAGAAAGTATCAGTCTGGGACAAGAATGTGATATAAAAGAACTTGAGCAAGAGCAAGTGTATAAATTATTTGAAATTGATGAATGATCAACAGTAAAACATGAACAAAGGTGAATAAAACCTAGGAATATATTAGATGAGTAAAACCAATATTGAAAGCAGCTTTGACATCTAGGAACAAAGACATGGCAATAAATCAGTTTGCTCTTCCTGTTATAACTTACAGTTTTGGAGTGATTGACTGGCCTCAAAAGGTGTTGGATCAGTTGGAGAGGAAACCAGTCCATTCTGAAGGAGGTATGGGCCTCCTTGAAATTGATTTTATGTATAGATCCCCAATCTTGGGGCTACATACATATCTGCTGACCTTACAAGATCCAAACATAGTGAAAGTTTTAAAACATGAGGAGAATAAGTCGAAGATGACTTCCATGCTTAGTTTATAAGAAGCATATCGATGTAAAGTGGGAAAGGAAATCATACCAGAAGTAGATAAAAAATCATGCAGCAAATGAATGTGCCAAAAAACAAAGGAAAGAATTTAAGGTGAAGAATCAGATCAGAAGGCAAGAAATGTGGAAAATGCATAAATATAGTTGGAATTACAGAAAGCACTTGGAACAACCTCATGTTGATCAGGACCGAACACAGGAATGGTAAAAGAGAGGTGAATTTAAACCAAAAGACAAGAGCACAATATTGGCAGCCCAGGATAGTGGACTACGTACATGCTGGTTCACTATGTCTACTGAACATGCGGAAGAAACAGACACATGCAGGTTCTGTAAAACAGAATTGGAAACAGTCACACATCTTGCTGCTGGATGTGATACACTAATGACAGAAGGACTGTATGCTGAAAGGCATAATAATGTGTCAAGATTGTTGCATTGGGGATTGTGCAACCATTATAATATTAAAGTAGCTGAAAAACACTGGAAACATGAGCCACAAAGCATTATAGAACATTACCTAGTTTATATCACATGGAATCACCTATTCCTAAAAGTTCAAAAAATAGATGTGAAAAAACAGATATAATATTCCAGAAAAAGAAGACAAATGTTGCATTGATCATTGAAATTGCTACACCCATTGACTATAAGTGATTACAAGTGTCTTACGTACAAAGAGACACAAAGTCATTAAATACCAGGACTTACAGGCAGAAATGAGGGCAATGTGGAAGAAAGATAACCAGACAGTTCTAGTAGTAGTAGGCGCAATCGGTCTTATAAAAATATTTTACAGTTGTACTTAGATGCCTGATACATGTAACTTTATACGAATTGCAGAAAGAGTCAATTCTGGGCACATTGCAGGTACTATGAAGACCACTTCTGGCTAACATCAAAGATTGAAATAATAGTCATTTCATGAACTTTAATCATACTTTGACTTAGGAATGGGGTCCATTCCCATCATGGTATTAGAAACCCCAAAAAACTTGGAGAAAATTAAAGAGTGAAATGTTGGACTGACTTATTGTTCCTGAAAGCAATGAAGGTGAGAGAGAAAAAATCTTAAGCACATTTTAGGGTGGAAAACAAACTATCTTCTAATTTATTGTATGTAGCATAGATTTTGAATTATTAATTCAAATATGAACAAACAATATCTCACACGTAGAGGTGTCAGAAGGATATAACTGCAGGAATGCAAACCACCAGGCCAGGTATCCATGATTTATTCCAGTTAAATCTCTAGCGCTTCGGCTCACAGCCTTCAAGGAGTAAAACAGTACATAAAAAACTATACTGTGTGTACATATATATATATATATATATATATATATATATATATATATATATATATATATATACACATATATATTAAATCATACCATCATTATTTAATTAAGTCATTTAAGAAAACTCCACCTTATTAAATAAGAAATTTCCAGTTGCACTTTGTATTCAGTCCATAGAGAGTTAAGCAAACAATAATGCCCTCCAGGGTGTGTGTTAATGTGTGATTAATCCCTGCCCAGGGGTGTTATGAGGCCCAATACTGCAGATGGAGGGCCTGTACACCCCTGAAAGAGCATTAATTACACATTAACACACCCTAGCGGGCATTATTGCATTTAGAAATGGGCTCTTTGTAAAATAGTTGTGTTTTACTTGTTTGTTAATTTTTTGAAGTACTATATATTTTTTTATATATATATATATTTTTAATGTAAAATAGTTCCTCCTCCTAATGTTTCAAACTTGCTAATGGTGTTGGAGGAAGCATTTTATATCAAACATATATAAATCAATAATGTACTGCTTAAACAAATAATAAACGAGTAAAACACAACAGTTTTTACATACAGCCCATTCTCTCTCCCAAATACACATACACAGTCTCTTCTGCTTTCACACACTTACATATACGCACACACAGTTGCCTCTGCTTTCATATACACATTCACTCACACAAGATCAGTCTCACCCTCTTTCTCAATCTTTCACAGAGTCTCAGCTGCTTTCATACATGTATTCAGTCACACAAGATTGCTCTCACTCTCTTTTGATCTCTCTCACACACACAGGCTACTCTGTTTTTATGCACGCTTTCAGTTACACAAGATCACTCGCTTTCTCTATCACTTTCTCGATCTCTCTCTCTCTCACACACACACACACACACACACACACACACACACACACACACACACACACACACACACACACACACACACACACACACACACATACACACACACACACACACACACACACACACACACACACACACACACACACACACACACACACACACACACACACACACATATACACTGTCTCTTCTGCTTTCACACACACACACACACACACACACACACACACACACACACACACACACACACACACACACACACACACACAGTCTGTTCTGCTTTAACACACATACATATACACACGCACACACACACACACACACACACACACACACACACACACACACACACACAGTCTCTTCTGCTTTCACACACACACACACACACACACACACACACACACACACACACACACACACACACACACACACACACACAGTCTCTCTCTTCACTCTCTCTCTTTCTTTTTTTTTGTTTTACATTTTATGTTCACTAAACAGCAGAACTGCTGCTTAGTGAACATAAAATAGCAGCTGTTTTTTTTTTTTTTTTTGCAGTCCAAGCGTGAAGCAGCAGACTCGTTTGTCAGCGAGCATTACTTTTACATTAATACCTTGCTGGAGATCATTCGCTCTCCAGTTAGGGTGTAGAGGTACAGTTTGTACATTCTCTAAAGTGCCATGTTTCATTATAAAAATTGACTCTTTATACAAAAGCCTATCTTTTATATTCACGTTACCATATTGACTAATATGTATTTGTTCTACCACCATGCCTTGCAATCCCTCAACTTCACTGCAATGATGCATTTTAAAGTGCATAGCGACAGAGCTCTCAACAAGGTCTCTTTTAATATTTTGTATGTGTTCATGAAGTCTTGTTTTGAATGCTCTTTTATATTCTCCTATAAAAGTTTGTTACAGGGACAATAATGTGTAAATTATCCCTTCTGTATCACAACCATATTTATGTCTCACTACAAATTTCTCTCCATTGATTTTTACCAAAACTGTTCACTACAAGAACACCTTCCAGAGGGTATTGTCTCCGCTGGCATGATGGTATCAGGTACATTATCTGGGGGAGGGGTGCATACCTACCATGCACCACGTTGTCTTTTATACTTCTTCCCAATAAATACATGGAGTTTTACATAACACTTCAGCAAAATCCAAAAACAACTTGAGTATGCACAACATAAATTATTGTATCCTCTCATTTTGAAGCTGATATAAAAAGTTTTTATAACCAAATTACAACAAAACACTGTATCATACCTTTAAACGGTAGCTGTAAAGCTTAGTAAAGTGTTATAGTGAATATTCTAAGTAAATGATTGGCATTTTTAAACTTGACAAATACTACAAACATAGGGTAAAACATAGTTTCTTATCAATTGAAAAGGAGAGGTACAAATTTGCTGTTATTGTCCTGAAAAATAATAAATGTACAAGACCTTATTTTGCTTTTGGAGTGACTTCTTTTAATGATTTTCCGGTATGGAAGATTAGCAGAAAAAAATGTGTGTGCGTGTGTGTGTGTGTGTGTGTGTGTGTGTGTGTGTGTGTGTGTGTGTGTGTATATATATTTATATATATATATATATATATATTTTTTTTATATATGTATGTATATATATATATATATATATATATATATATATATATAAAATATATATATATGGTTCCCCTTCAGAAGACTGAAATATCACAATCCTGTAATTCATAAGACTGAAGACCAAAATCCTGAAACTTCAAAATCCTGAAAACAAAAAATCCTGAAACTCAAAATACTGAAAACACACAGAATACAAATAATAATAATATGCCAGTATAAGGACACACAGAAAACACATACAAAACAAAGCATAGCAGTTGTCACCAAGTATGGGGCAAAAGCACCTGCCCCCCCCCCCCCCCAAACCCCCCCCCTCCCCACCTGCTTATATATAGCTCGAGATTGCACTTAATGTAGTGAAGTGTAATCTCAGTTGATATATTTAAGAATTTTTTTTAAGTTTTTCAGGATTTTTAATTTCAGGATTGTGATATTTCAGTCTTCTGAATGCTAACCATATATATATATATATATATATATATATATATATATATATATATATATATATATATATATAATATATATATATATATATATATATATATATATATATATATATATATATATATATATATATACATATGTAGATATATTATGTATATGCATATAAATCTACTTAGCAAAGTAGAACATTATATAATGTTTCTTCAAAAAGTAAGGAATATAATGCAGCATTGCACAGTAGTAGGTGGTATTATAGTGGCGATTGTAGGAGACCCAAATCTGAATTTAACATATATAATAATGCAAATGACAGTAGAGGATTTCACATTCTGGAAGCATTGAACAGAAACATTGCAGTAGAGTATATCATCATCTGGAAAGAGCTACATTAAATACATCTAAAAGGATGTGTAAACAGTGATTTTATCTAGAGACAGTGTTGTAAATAACTTTATAAGAACTGTTACATTGACCAATTGTGCTGTTACATAAGTAGGAATAATTTTTCTTCTTTTAGCATTCATGTTGCTTTAAGGTAAAGAGTGATCTTTTTTGTATTTGGCACACAATGTTTGTTGAATGACGTAATTGTGTATGGATAAAACAGGGCTGAGGAATGTCCAGAAAGACAGCATTTGCCCTTTGTACAAGGAGGATGAGTGACCATGTCTGTTTCTCTGTAGTAGGGAATGTCTGTACTGAAAGATGACCTGACAGCGAAGTCTAGAACATGTTTGACCTGATTACTCCAGAAGAGAATCACTTTCCAAAAATGTTCCCAGCATCGTAAAGTATGTTTAAGGCACTGCTTCACTGATAATTAAACCACAAGATTTTTTTTTAATATTTGCTTGGAAAAACATGCATTTGAGTTTGCTTGTACATAATAAGCTGTACTGCTTTGTAAAGACTGCTATGCCATTTGCATTCATTTTCCACTGTATGAGATGGGTACATAGATAAATAGATATGAGTATATCCATAATCGTTGAGTAAAAACATTGTTGGCACTGCAATTGCTGGCAAAAATCTGATGACTGCACAAAATTTAAAATGCAGAAAATCATAAAAAGTATATATTTTTTTTTGGGGGGGGCTCACCCCCACAACATACCTCATGCTACGTATATGTACTGAACCTGAGATCACACAACAGTAGACAAAATGGAAAACTCCATAAATCGCACTGTTAAAAAAGTTTCACAATACCTGCTTCCTCACACTTTTGACAGCCTGTGAATTGGTTGAAAAACTATCCCATTCATAGGTCAACAAAACAAAAACTGCACCCATATGTAGCTAGATAGATATGTGCATAACATATACATCTATAGTAACTACCTATTAGTCACTCTAGAAGGGTTGGGAAGTTCATATGTTCACCTCATGGTTCACTTGGGTCACTGCTCCTTCATTTGTTAAGCTGGGTAGTAGCAATGCTGCTACACCAGATAGGAGGTATTAAAGCAATGTATGAAGAGCACAGTCTTTTTAAAACAATTGCATTTGTTTTCTTTATGTGAACTGTATATCTATTTACCTTTTACCTGTCTTTTGCTGAGTCTGAGAGTCTTAGCTGTTATTTTCAGCATAAGTGACTTTCAGTTTTAGTCTTACCTTAGTCAATTCTAGTATTTGCAAATCCTCACTAAGAGGAAAGAAACAAGCTAAATCTGTTCATTATTTTATTAACACAATAGATACATAACAAATGTTCTGGCTTTCAAGTAGTTACAAACAAAATGGAAAATGTCTTCAAAGTCAGCTCATAACAAAGATGTGTGCTTTTGTTTTTACCTCACTGAAACTGAATGTGTCGTACATAAAATCATAAATATGTTTTGCTTTTAACATGTAAGAAACAAAGATATTGCGTTTTTGATCCCAAAACTGATATTTTCAATCCTAAAACTGTTGCTTTCTAGCATTTGAGGAAGATAATTTGTAAAAACAGCAATAGAGCATTACTGGAGGACCATCTAGCAGGTGCAAGTGTATAACCAATTGTTTATTTAAAATAATAACTTTGTTCAAAGTTGACCCTGCCCTAATATAAAGCAAATAATTCCAATCAGACCTACCATTTTAAGTCCTGGCTGCAGCCTGACCATACAGCCTGACCACACTCTGCAGTCAGCAGCTGTCAGTGGTTATATATCAGTGAAGCAAACTACAAACACCCAGGAGATTGGCTCTCTAATTCAAATGATAGTCATAACATAATGTGCCTTTATTTCTAAATGTATTTCAGTTTCATTGTTAGATTGCAACGGTATGGAGGTACTGAAGTGTTACTGTAATATGAGCAGAGGCTATGAAATGAATTAAGAGTCTAGACCTTGTAAGACAAACTATTTATGACAGAAAGTTTAGGCAGACCAGATGCAGAATAACTCTGTGGAAATACAGAACAGTTCAACCTACTATATAGTATAATGTCACATTCAGATGTATCAAGCAGTTTGTAATCTTGACACTGGAACCCCAAGGATGATAACAAATGTAGATGACATAACAGGTTTTGTACCAAGCAAATGCAGAATGGCTACAGTCATTCCCATATTCTAAAATCACCATCAAAAGCTAAAAACACTGCACTGATTGATCCTGACAATATATCTGGATGCACCTTAAGTAGCATGAAACATGATTTAGCATCCCCATCCCCCAGCACTGTTCGATCTCAGCCTCCATACATGTTTGTGTATCAAGTGAAGGGAGAACAGCTGCAGTTCCTCCCCTGCATAAGGGAGGATCTTCCACACAGTACCCATAGGTCTGACCAGCCTCATATGCAAAGCCAGGAAAAGGCTTATCATGGGACTAACCAATAAGGACATAGTGACCCTCCAAACATTGGTCCCGTCTAAGTTTAGATTCATCAAGGGCAGGTCATGCTTACTCAGTTTGGTGGACTTCTTTAAAATGGTCTCCAAAGCAATGGATGAAGCTGAAACAGCACACACAGCATACCTCAACCTGGCCAAAGCTTTAGACACAAATTCCCATATAGGAATTTTAGAAAAGCTAAATAAACTGGTAATAAACTCATGTCACCTGCTGGCTACACAAATGTCTAACAGATAGAATGCAGGAAATCAAAATAGGGGTGTATTCACAAAGAGACCAGTCATCAGTGGAGTCCCCCATGGTTCTGTGCTGGGACCTGTCCTGTTTTTCATCTACTTTTCTGAGGTAAAAGAAAAATACCAAAGGGTTCTAATTGACTAAGTTTGCAGAAGATTGCAAGCTAGGAGCAGTTACTGAATACAAAAACGGCATTGTCATTCTGCAGGAAAGTTTGTCCCAAATAAATAATTGGTGCCAAAATCATGGACTGAAAGTAAATGTCAAAAAGTGCATTATCATATCCTTTGGAAAGTCATCATGGGGAACTACCATATTGAAAATATACCCGATAGATGACCTACTTGTTCAGGATTTGGGAAATTATGTGGGCAGTAGACAGTGACCTAACCTTCAGCCAACATGTGGCCATTATTGTAAGAAAGTTATTTTATCCCTTTACTCAGCTCTCATCTGGCCAATCATTCTGTATAATACCCCCTTTGGCATGCACCTTTGTCCCCCATTATTTTTGGCTTTGTTCAGATTTCTTGTGTTAAGAGTTGAGAGGTCTAATAATAATTGATCATGGGATGGGTAAGGCCAGTCTAACACTAAATCATGTAAGTTAATTCAAGCACCAAATTGGAAACTGGCTAGGCTTAAAGTGGCCACAAAAGCAGTTAGCTTAAAACTTACCAATGAACCTATGAATACAGTGAACTAATGCAGAAAAAGTGCCTTTTAATTCTAACTAAGCAATCAGTCATTCTTAAGGTATTACTTAAATAAACAGCAGTTTATTTATGAGCATGGGAAAAAGGCATATAAACACGCATGTGTGTGTGTGTGGGGGGGTCTCCTTATAGAAATGTCAGCACTCAAAATGACAAGTACCGGCATGCAGGAGCATTGCTCTTCTTTAAATTTCTATTTTGCATGTGGGCAAGTCCCCTGCACCCCCACACCTGAACGTATATATACTAACTTTGAGGTTACCATACCTCAGACAAAAGTGAAAATACCAAGGAATGGCCATCTTGGACATGGTATATGTAAGTCCATTTTTTTCCACCATTCATTCTCCAGATTACAGGACTCACCAACCAACCAACCAACAATTTAAGTGGTTACCGTGTGTGTGTGCTTTCATGTGTTTATACTAGTATACCAAACATAGCAGAAATTAACATTGTATCTTTAAATACCAGAAAACAGAACAGGTCAAGTTAAGATGTAAGAAAATCACATCAGATATGAAAACAGACTGATCATTACAGAAAAAGTGAAAGAAGTTAAAAAAAAAACATTTTCTGTGAAGTACAGAAAAATTGCTTTTGATAGCATAAATGTTTACCAGTCAATAGAATTAACAGGATTTAGCAATAAAGACTAAATAATTATCTTTTATATTTTCTTGAAAATGTGGATGATAAAAATGATTTGTAGTTGGAATCCCACAAGCATACTTAAAATAGTTAGTCCTCCTGAGAATATGCCAGCAATATGGTAGGCATATAATAACCCTGGTTGTAGCGGAAACATTCCAACTCATTCATATAGGCATGTGATTTCTTAGAGCATGAATTACATTATGAATTCTAAGACCTGAAACCAAAAACAGAAATGATCAGAAGACTCGGTCTTTACTGGAAAATGTCTAGTATGAGTAGCACAAGCAGATGTAGAGCAGTGTTTTTGAATATGATTGCATTTGTGGGCTGTAAGTGTGACTGTAAGTGTGAGACCCATAGCTGTGAATCTACTCTTCAAATAGTGAGGTATGAGCAGCATTTAAAACAGTGAGTGTGGAAAATCACTGCAGTGCTGTTTAAAGCACCTTTGCTAGGAGGCTTCATTTCACTGATCCACCAGTATATGAGGTCTGTGCTCCCAGATCCCAGCTACATATGCTAACTCCTAGATTACTGTAGCTCTGAGAATCATAGAATGTACAACTCAGTTGGGCCCTGTAGCCATTTGCACCTTATAAGTGCCCATCCTTAGATCTAACCTCCTATTTTATCGTGCAAGATGCCAGTCATACCAGAGGTGAATTTATGAATACCCATTCAACTGTGTTATTCATGCTTAACGGAAGATCATATACCACATTGTCGATATGGAGAGGAAGTATCTTCCAGATAAAGGATAGTTATTGTGTGGCAAATTTATCCATGAACCATGATTTATTTGCTGAAGCAGGTTCATATCTCTGGTTCTGATGTTACTAGACTGTTTGATTTGTGGAGAAATATGACATCTTGTATGGCTGGATCTTTAATGGCCTAAAAGACAAAGCACAAATTGCCCCTAAGGGATCTGTAGAAAACTGAATAAAGAGACAAAGCCTTCAGCCTCTCTTGGTAACTGTTGTCCTTTAGGCTCATATGGTCTGTTGACAGGAACCTTTAGGGTCTCTCCAGCTGCTTGATATGTTTAGTAAGATACATTGTAAATTGGACATTACATTTAATGATGGGCCTGATCAGCGAAAGATATACAGGTAATGACTTCTCTGGATCTAGAGGAAAATACCATTTTGATCATCTAGACTAGACAGAAGAATTTCCTTTCCAGTTTTGCAGCATGGTGCATGAAGGAGAAGGAATTAAAAAGGGACCCAGTGGTCATTAGCCTAGTATATACCTGTGAATGCATATTTTAAGGTGTCTCACAACATCTTCAATTTGGACTGGGGTGTCTTCTGTACTGTAAGCTTGGTGGAGGGTTTGTTTGCCAAATGCAATTGCATTTTTAGCATTATTTGTTTTTGCCCATTTTCAGAGCACCAGCTATTTACATGTGTAAATTCACTTTATAGTTTCTGAATATCAAATGAGGATTTAAGAATAACATCCATTTTATAATCATCTGAAAACTTAGTTAATCTAAGTGCCAAGGCTTAAATTTGGAGATTTGAGTAGTACATTCTGAATAGCAGAGCCCCCAACATGGATCCCTGCGGTACTTCAGTGGTTACTTTTATGCTGTGTGGGCTTTCTCCCTCAGCCAGTTAGTTATCCATCTAACTATACAGAGATCAGATTTGAGTTCACTTAGCTTGCTGATAATGTTTGACATTATATGTCAAAGGAAAAATATACTTTAAGAATGATCAAAATATGGTAGGTTCAGGTTAAGGCACTTTAATCTTGCAGCAAGGAGACAAAAACGTGCTAATACAGAGTTTGTCTAACCAGAAACAGGAAATGCATTCATTTTTATAGGTTATCAAATTAATCCTGTCCTACCATGCTGACGTAATGAATTACCACCTTTTGGTCATCATCTGCTGACCATCTTTCCCATGATTTTCTGCTGATTTAAACAATTTTTATGTGAAACATCCTGAGGAAAACAACATGGCCTTGGTTACTTTCAATTAGATACTTGTTATGTTACATTCAAGATACTATAGCTAAATCGAACACAATGCTAGCAGTTCATTTCTCTAAAAAGCCTTTGTCTAACTTATCTCTAAACTACTGCAGCTGCAGAGGTTCCCATCCTCTGAACAAGGCTGTCTGTCTGGAATCATTACATTTATTCAATGGTATATTGTCTATTCATATGCTTCTGACCTAGCAGATTAACACCTGCTTTTCAAGTACATTTCCACAAGGCATAATAAACAAGAATATTGCTGTGCTAGCAGTTACTAGGTCAGAGGGTAACTTGCAAGTTTCAGTAAGCATGCTGCAGTTTCAATAAGGATTATTTTCGGCCTCATATGAAACTCAATTTATAAAAATCACAGTGCATAAGAAATAGAATGAAAAGCATATTAAAAACACTTGATTATTAATTTGTTATTACGCAAACACATATTAATACATATTTTTCTAACATCTCCCTCCTGTTAATACTTTTTATTCTATTTTCAAAAAAGGATAAACAGTTTGCTTCTTTTCCTAACCTCTTCCATTTAGGATTTGCAGTTAAGAAAGTCATTTAGTTTAAACTTCTATGAAAGCGTCTCACATTCTAGCAGCTCTTCAAATTCAGTACTTTGATACATAGTTTCAGATATGGATATATCTATGAATTCCTTAATTAACTTTTTCATGCAGGGGATTCCGCAACAAATACAAGCTCCTATTAGGAGTAAACCTACCCCAATAGCAATCAGTATGTTCATAAAGATGGAACCCCCACCCCCCAAAGGCATTCTGAAAAAACTCTGTCAGAGGGTTTGGGCCTGGTTTGGTCATGACTGACACTTGCTGAATCACCTTGAGATGATCGTTTATCTCATGCTGATGGTCAGGAATAAATGCACAGCATTCTTCTTTGATTAAAGTGCAAGTCCCACCTCTTGCCGCTAGGGTGAACTCTCAGTACCCATAGTTGTTCTATGGCATTCAGTTTCATGGCATTCAGTTCATCAGTTAGAAAGTAGGCACAGAAAGTTGTTACATATCATTTAGACAGTTTATCGCAGTGCAGTCGCCATCCATATTTGATTTATTATACAATGGGTGATATATATGTCCAGGATACAGCAGCAATTAAGTCCATGTCCCCAATTTACACTGTTTTTTTACACATAGTTTTTTTTTTCCCCACTTCAATTCGTCCCACTGATTCTCCTCGTTTCTTTCATATTTTTTTGGTTACATCTCGAGGCATTTCAAACTTTTTTAGGGGCATGCGGTAGTGTGTGGATGGCGGAACCAGGTAATCCAAAAACAACTGCCAGACCAATTTCTCGTAACCCATTTATATGCCTTTTCCACATAATAAAATAACAGTTACTTTTTTTTGTCATTACTTTGTTGAAAAAGTCCTGCCCTGAAATTTTTCTTATCTATCACTGATAGCTGTTTGAAAAGTACAGGATTGTGCTGTACTGTATCAAGAGTTTTTATGCAGATTTATCAAAAAAGTCATATAATCCTGTATAATTAGATCCAATCATTTCATTTTTACTAATATTGTTGTACTGTACTACAACATTACATTACACCCACCCAACTTGGGTGGAGTCATTTTTATAAAAATACAATTCCTTTTTGTGTCACAGGCAAAAATACAGCTACCCTTATCTTTGCTAGCAGCTAGGTCAAAAATCAAAAAACAGATTTTCCCAGACCTCCTTAGGGGATAGCAGTCATTAACAAAACCCACCCTGCTTATGGTATTGGTATGGGGCCCAGACCCAGCAGTTCAAACATTGAGTCTCTCTATGCATACGTGTAGCAGTACCTGGTATCGACCTTTCTACTTTGGAGAGCTCCAATTCTTCCGTTTCGTAATCTTCACCCAGACCCAAGTGCCTGGGGCTACTGGTGCTTCCGATTTTGGTTGCTCTTTATCTGAAACAGAATTTAACTGCAAAAGTTTGTTATTCAAAAATCTCCTCATATATCCTGCAAGTGAACTGTCAGCATCCTGCTCTGTAGACATGAGAGGTTTCCACTGAGGTGTATAATATGCTCTCCCAAACAAAGTTTCAAAAGGAGTTAATCCCTTTATATTTGGAACAGTTCTCATACTCAACAGTGCCAAAGGCAAACAGTGCACCCAATTTTTCTGTGTTTCTTCTATCAATTTCCTAAGTCTATTCTTCAGTACCCCATTGTGCCGCTCTACTAGTCCTGCAGATTGGGGGTGATATGCACAGTGATTCTTTAACGATATTCCGAAGTAATGACTAAGTTGCTGAATTATTTGGTTCACGAAATATGTCCCGTTATCACTATAAATTTTTTCCGGCATGCCAAATCTAGGTATAATTTCTTTAACAAGGACCTTTGCAACTGTAGCTGCATCTGGGTTTTTAGTTGGAAACGCTTCTACCCATTTGGAAAACAAATCTATAATAACTAAGCAGTATTTCTTATTCTCACATTTATTCAATTCTATGAAGTCCATACAAATGGTATGTAATGGATATGGTGGTGTTGGAAAATTACCTCGCTTAGGCTTCATTGCCCCTTGTGCATGATGCTTGTTACAAACATGGCATACTGCACAAAATTGTTTTGTATAGTTTGTAAACCCATAGGTTGTAAACACTCGATTCACTAACTGTACCATCCCCCCTGTTGAGACATGGCTCTGCCCATGGCTCAACAATGCTGCATATCTAAATAAATTAGATAGCAAAATTGGTTTCTTTTCCTTGGAGATGTACAGTCCCTTTTCGAGGATTGCTCCTCATTTTATCCACTTTTGTTTCTCAAGATTTGTAGTAAGTGTCTGCATTGTTTTTAACATTTCTAAATCTAAAGTCTCTGAGGGCTGTAATTCCTCACTCAAAAGGAAAGTTTCTGTGGCTGAAGCTGCCTGCTTTGCAGCTGTATCAGCCCATGCATTACCTTTTGAAATTCTATCCTGTTGTTTTGTATGAGCTACATATTTGCAAATAGCTACTTTCTTAGGTAACTGAATTGAATCTAACAAGTCTAAAGTTGCGCATGATTAATCGGTTTACCAGTAGATGTTATCATTCCTCTATTTTTCCACTGTTGAGCAAAAATATGTACAGTACAAAAAGCATACTGACTGTCAGTATAAATATTCACTTTCTTACCTTTTGCTAAGGTACATGCCCTTGTTAGGGCAATCAATTCTGCTGCTTGTGCAGATAAGTTGTATGGCAAAGATTTTGCTTCTAAAGTTTCAGTATCTGAAACGACTGCATACCCCACTAGGTTCTGTCCTGTAGGACCACTCCTGCACGAGCCATCCACATAGCATGTCACCTCAGCATCATCCAAGGGAACATCCGTAAGGTCTTGTCTAGGTAGTGTCTTTTGCTGATACTCCTGCAGGCAGCAGTGCGGTTTGCCATCTACAGGGGTTGGAAGCAAAGTTGACGGATTCAAAGTTGTGCATCGTTACATTGTCATATGAGGTTGGCCCAACAGAATGGTCATACAGGAAAGATGCCTAGCTGGAGAAAGATATGCTACTTTTTCTTGCAGTAAAATAATTGCAACTGCATGAGGCACTCTCAATGTGAGAGGGTGGAATAATACTACTGAGGCTGAAGCCTGCACTGCCATTGCAGCTGCAACTACTGCTTGTACACAGTGGGGCAAAGACCGTGCCACTGGATCTAACTGTGATGAATAATAAGCTATGGGGCGTTGTTTGTCCCCATGTTGCTGTGTCAACACTGATGTCATATAACCTTGCTTACAATCTACAGTTTGAATAAACTGCTTGTTATAGTTTGGTAATCCTAAAACTAAGGATTATGCTATCAATTGTTTCAGCTTACAGAAAGCTGCTTCTGCTTCAGGTGTCCATTGTAATAAATCCTGTGCAGCCATCGGCTTTTTAAATATTAAATCAGCTAGTGGAGCAGATTCCAAAGCATAGTTTGGTATCCAACTCTGACAAAAATTAGTAGTTCCCAGGAAGGACATCATTTCCTTCTTGGTAGTTGGTCTAGGTGCTTGTAAAATCGCTGTTTTTCTGTCTTCATCTAATGTTCTACCTTCTTTGGATATTACATATCCTAAGTATTTAACTTGTTTTCTCCAAAGCTGTAACTTGTCTTTATTCACTTTGTGACCTTGAGTAGCTAAGAATTGTAACAAAGCTATCATGTCTTCTTTGCATTCTTGCTGGGTGGGGGCTGCCAGCAGAATGTTGAATACATAAAGTAGAATCTGACTACCTTTCGGTGGGATAAATCCCTCCAGGTTGCTTGCCATTTCTTGTGCAAATATCATTGGACTTTCACAATACCCCTGCGGCAATCTGGTATATGTATACCGCTTTCTCTGAAATGTAAATGCAAACCAATAATGGCTGTCAAGGTGTATCGGTATAGAGAAAAATGCATTACTTATATCTACCACTGAAAAATATTTCTGTTCTGGCTTTAAATCATTCAGTAAGGTGTGTGGATCTGGCACCATTGGTGCTCTAGGTGTAACTGCATTGTTCACTGCTTGTAAGTCTTGGACCATACGCCATTCTCCGTTTGCTTTCTTGACAGGAAATAAGGGTGTGTTACATGGTGAATCAGGGGATTCTATTAAGACTCCTTCCTTGAGTAAGGCTGCTATGATAGGTTTGATTCCTACCTCTGCATCCTTTCTCAAGGGGTACTGTCTTTTCTGGTGTCTAAAATCTGACTTTGGCGTTATGGTAACTGGTCCTGCTGTTCGTATTAATCCTACACCTGATTTCCCTGCTGACCAGAGAATGTCTGGTATGTCTTGCAAGGCTTTTTCCTCTTCTTCTAATAATAGTAATACTCAGCTATCCTCACTAGCCTGTGAGTGTACAGCTGGGTGTGTCTGTGTGATCCAATTCAATTTCTGTTTCTGTACTCCTTGTTCTGAGAGTTCTAGTTCTGTCTGTTTTTCCCACCTCGTGACTTTCTCACCTAAGTCTGCCCATTTTAGAGTTTTATTCTTAGTCAAACTAACATGGGGCAGTCAATTAGATTTGTAGAGTGTCAAAAATTCCTGGGGCAATGAACAGCTTGCACTGTTCCCTTCTGTATCCCAGTACAAATTTCACAATACCAGCCTATTTGCATGGTTCTGAAACAATTCTAGTTCATAATCTTTATCAGAACCTGGTCTATTACAGTAATATAAAGTACAATGCAACAAATGCTGTTTGTCAGTGTCGAGGGAGGGGAACTTGCTGATAGCTACATTCATTAGTTCTTCGGTTACTGCCCCTGGACCAGTCGTAACCAAGTCCTGGCTGTACCAATAATGCATTTCACCCTCCGGTCGCACTACAAAAGTGTCCATTTGTCGCTGTGCTTCCATACCCTGCATGGTTTGAACTACTGCTATGCCAAATATCTGCATTAAATCTCTACCCAAAAGATTCACTGGGCATTTTGCAGAAACTACAATTTTACTTTTCTGAGTCATCCCTGAAACAGGGTCTATTATTGTAATGTCATGGGAGAGTGGCTCCCGATATAGCTGTCCGTTGGCTGCTTTCACTAGTATATAGTCTGGTGATTCTGTATCTTCCGGTAGTTTGGAAGGGTGTATCAGGGTCCGTGAAGCCCCTGAGTCACACAAGAATTTAACTCCCCCCCCCTCCACCAGAAGCGTCACTTCCGGTTTTGTATCTGCTAAGTAAAGGTCTAAGCTCAAAAGAGCTAGGTCCAAATTTTCATTTTCTTCTATGTCTGTGTATTCACATCCCTCCTACCCTTGTGTCACATCTCCTCTTCACCTGCTATCACATTCACACTTACCTTTTCCTGCTCACTTTCACTCAATGATTCCTGACTATCATATAGTCATTCCTCATCTTCCTTATTTTCTGTAGTCGCCTTCTTATTTAGCCTGCAATCCCTTGCTAAATGTCCTTTTTCCCACACTTAAAACACTCACCCTTTTTCTTTCTTTCTTCGAAATCTTCTGATCGTTTGTCAGATTGTTTATTTCCCTGGGGATTTTTCTTACCCTTTTTCCCAGTTTGTACTACAAATACTTCCGACCCATCTTCTGCTGAAAATACCTGGGTTTTCTTTTTCTTTTTACTATTAAAATGTCTTTCTACATGTCTAGCATATTCAAGTAAGGCTTGTAACCTACTTGTTTGATGATCTATCATATGCTTCGTAATGAAGCTACTAAAAGGTGCAATGCACCCTTTCAAAAATGCATTTTTCAGTTGTTGTTCATATGGGGAATCATTTGCTTGATTTTCAGGAACTGTCATGCCACTATGATTGTTAAAGCATTCTAATAATCTGGCATAGTACCCATCTACTGTTTCTTTTTCCTGCTGTATACATTGATTAATACAAGTCCAATCAGCCCTAGGCTTCCACTTTTCAGAGATCCGGTCTGTCAGACCTTTCACTCTGCCATCTAGTTCTGCATCAGTGTGTGGGAGTGGTCTAAGTTGTCTGTCACGAGGATTCTAGCTGCCACAAATCATGTGCCAATCTGGACCTATAATTTGTCTAACTACTTTTTCTACTTCCTCTCCATTCAAATGGTAACTTAATCTCATACCGTGTAAATCTTCTAAAAACTTCCTAAAATTCACTTTTGGGTGGGGAATACCTTCTGTGGCTTTCCAGATATCTTCCGGTGTCCACGGTCTATAAACTAAAAGAGTCGGATCTTGTCTTGCCTGTCCTGCCTGAGGATTCGGTACTTCTATGAGCGGACATATCTCTTCTTCGCTCATAGCTTGTGATGCTCTATTTAACTCATTTAATTCAATTTCCCTCCTCAAGTCGCGTGTCCGAGACCTGGTCTTGATGGGATCCCTGACAAACGGTTGTGCTTTTGCAGGGACAGCCGGGTATAGCGGAGGTGGATCAGTACGTCCACTCGCTTCATATTCTGGTAACGGAAGTGGAGGGGGTGAAGGAGGGGCCGTCGCTATTACTAAATTATTATCTTCTTTGTCTAAAAACATCGTTTTTGAATTTTTAATTCTTTGCTCTCTACGATTTGCTTCCTCAAGCCACCTGTGCGCCTGAGGGACTCCTAATTGTCTCTGCTTTTTTAATTTGCCTCTATTTTTAACTGTTTTACAAGTTTCATAAGTGCGAGTTTATCTAAATTTCCCTCGAATTTGTACTTATCGACCCATTTGGTATAATATTTAACATTATCGGAACGCTGTAATTGCATATACTTTGCGTCTTCAGTTAGGGGCGTGTCCCGGGAGCTTTTTGTGCACTGATTTCCCATTGGTGTCTTAGCTAAGCTGTAAATTGTTATGTAACCCTTTCTATCACATGGTACCACAAATCTACACCTTTTTCACAGTTTATCTAGAATAGCTGTTTACCTATTCTGTTTCCCTGATCTATCACAAAAAACAGTAATACCTTCTTCTGTCTCTAATTTGCATAAGCAATTTACCTGACAAAAAAAGAATAATTCTGTAACTAGTCCCTGATCTTGAAACAAAAACAAGTTAATTCCTCCTTACCTGATCCTCCGTTAGTTGATCCACCGGATCGTTGACTCGTCCTCCAATCCCAGATCAGAAACAGTGGCTGGCCTCTTTCAAATGACAATTCAGTCGGAGGTCTTTCAAAGCAGAAGAGCTGATTTGGCCTCTTCTCCATATGGATGCATGCCACCGGGCCCAATTCTGACCTAGGTCCAGAGCGAGAGATACGTATACCGGTCCGAAGGACCAATCTGTCAAAGGAAAAATATACTTTAAGAATGATCAAAACAAGGTAGGTTCAGGTTAAGGCACTTTAATCTTGCAGCAAGGAGACAAAAACATGCTAATACAGAGTTTGTCTAACCAGAAACAGGAAATGCATTCATTTTTATAGGTTATCAAATTAATCCTGTCCTACCATGCTGACGTAATGAATTACCACCTTTTGGTCATCATCTGCTGACCATCTTTTCCATGATTTTCTGCTGATTTAAACAATTTTATGTGAAACATCCTGAGGAAAACAACATGGCCTTGGTTACTTTCAATTAGATACTTGTTATGTTACATTCAAGATACTATAGCTAAATCGAACACAATGCTAGCAGTTCATTTCTCTAAAAAGCCTTTGTCTAACTTATCTCTAAACTACTGCAGCTGCAGAGGTTCCCATCCTCTGAACAAGGCTGTCTGTCTGGAATCATTACATTTATTCAATGGTATATTGTCTATTCATATGCTTCTGACCTAGCAGATTAACACCTGCTTTTCAAGTACATTTCCACAAGGCATAAACAAGAATATTGCTGTGCTAGCAGTTACTAGGTCAGAGGGCAACTTGCAAGTTTCAGTAAGCATGCTGCAGTTTCAATAAGGATTATTTTCAGCCTCATATGAAACTCAATTTATAAAAATCACAGTGCATAAGAAATAGAATGAAAAGCATATTAAAAACACTTGATTATTAATTTATTAAGCAAACACATATAAATACATATTTTCTAACAATATGGTATCAAATTCTTTAGTGAGGTCTAAGTATGCTGTATAAAAGGCATAAGTACTGTCCACTACTGGAATTATCCTCTTCAAAAAATGTACCAGATTAATTAGATAGGATCTACCCTTAATAAATCCAAACTGTTGGGGTTGAAGTATTATAAGATTTTATACTGTAGTTTATCAGGTTTGTTATGACTTGTTCTATGGCCATACAGATGATGCTCATCAGGCTGATGGATATTAAATTCCTGGGGTCCATGGTGGGGCCAACCTTGTAGAGTGGTATCATAACTGCTGTGTGTCAAATCTCAGAGATAGAGCTGGTGGATAAATGCAGACAGAGTACTGCTTGCACCTGCTTAAATGAAGATAGTATGTCACATTTCTTCATGTGGAGAAGAAATTTGTTCCAGAGAAAGGGGAGTCCTTCTGTAGCAAAGAAGGCAGCCTTGTACATTATCAGGTCCCATATGGGGTGCATTTTTTTATTCTGAAAAACACTTTTAGCAGCTGATAGAGAGTTTGAGATTCTTGGGTATACGTGAGTTTTGTCTAGATGTCTCTCAGGAAAAATTGCACTGATTGTGTTCGCTAATATAACTGCTATAGCCAAAGAATGAGCATAGGCAGTGCCATTTTGAATAAGTTCAGAGCAATTGTAGGTGTTACAAATCCTTCTTTACTTACGCATGGAAGTTTTATAATTATCCTTCGCTTCTGATATCAGTCCAAGACCATGGGAAGCCTTTTGCTTTTCTTATGGTATTTTTCGGTACCTTGGATAACCTCTTGATTTGAGGGTCTTCTGTTTTGCTGTATATTCTCATGAGCATTTTCCTTTTATTGTAATCTTTACACATGAGGATCACCATACTGGTTTGTTCTTATCCTTCCATTTAGTTTAGTTTTGGTAGGGATTGACAAATTTATATAGCTTTCTAGATGAGTGTACAATTTATTTGCATTACTCCACATTTTAGAGGCAACAGATATACCTGAAATTTAAGGAGATCATTATAAAATAGTAAAAAGTCTGTATATTTGAAGTATTTGAATAATGCAATATTTGCATCTGCTGGTTTAGGGATCATGAATCATAAGGGTACTAACTTGTGGTCAGACTTGACTGGAAGTAGGCATACAAATGGGATAGCCCATTCAGACACTATATTTATAAGGGCTAGGTCAAAAATATTTGTCTTCTACAGGTGACTACTTGATCCGGGGAATTCTTGTTTAGAAAATCATGAAATTTTTGGGCATAGCCTACATTTGAGGTGTAGCTCTCCCAATTTATCAACAGGTAGCTAAAGTCTTACAGGAAGATGGAGTTTTTGTGTATTTGAAGTTCATCCAATGAGTTTAAGAAATGGACATGGTTTTCAGGGGTCGTCAAAAAGGACCTGCAACATGTTATGACCTAATAATTGGTTGGTTTTATTTAGAGTCATTTCAATCTCAGTAAGTTCAGTTTGTAGGTCTCTGGAAATCTTCCTTCAGGTAATGTGGTCTTTTGGAGTCCCACATATTTCTTAACTGTTAAATAAAAGGTCTACTAATTCACCATATGTTTACCAAAGCTCAAATCCCATAAAAAGAAAAAAGAAAGGCAGTTCTGTTTCTAAATGATGAGCACTTTCGCTTTAAGTTAAGAAGTACTTGGGATTCCCAAAATTATAGCACTAAGGTATTCTCATTGGAATTAGTTTACTTTTTCTGTTATTCAGAGTTTTATTACTTTTCTTTTAGAACCAGAAATGTGGTCTTTAACAAACATGGACACTCTGCCACAGTTCCTACCATGTCTACAGGCCTAGTAGGTGTAAACCCTCATACAGACTGGAAGAGTTCTGCAGGGATGGTTGGTATAAACCCCTCATACAGACTGGGTGGGTTCTGCAAGTATGGTATATGTAAAACCCTCATACAGACTTGGGGGGGAGTTCTGTAAGCATGGTAGGTATAAAACCCTCATACAGACTTGGGGGTTTCTGTAGGCATGGTAGGTGTAAAACCCTCATACAGATGGGGAGTAGGGAGGTCTGCAGGTATGGTAGGTGTAAAACCTTCATACAGATGGGGAGCAGGGGGCTCTGCAGGTATGGTAGGTGTAAAACCCTCATTCAGACTGGGTCGGATCTGCAGGCATGGTAGATGTAAAACCCTCATACAGACTGGGTGGGATCTGCAGGCATGGTAGGAATAAAACCCTCATGCAGACTGGGGTTTCTGCAGGCAAGGTAGGTGTAAAACCATCATACAGATGGGGAGTAGGGGGCTCTGCAGGTGTGGTAGATGTAAAACCCTCATACAGACTGGGTGGGATCTGCAGGCATGGTAGATGTAAAACCTTCATACAGACTGGGTGGGATCTGCAGACATGGTAGGAATAAAACCCTCATGCAGACTGGGGTTTCTGCAGGCAAGGTAGGTGTAAAACCATCATACAGATGGGGAGTAGGGGGCTCTGCAGGTGTGGTAGATGTAAAACCCTCATACAGATTGGGTGGGATCTGCAGGCATGGTAGATGTAAAACCCTCATACAGACTGGGTGGGATCTAGAGGCATGGTAGGTATAAAACCCTCATACAGACTGGGGGTTCTTTAGGCATGGTAGGTGTAAAATCCTCATACAGATGGGGAGTGGCGGGCTCTGCAGGTATGGTAGTTGTAAAACCCTCATACAGACTGGGTGGGATCTTCAGGCATGGTAGGTGTAAAACTTTCATACAGACTGGGTGGGTTCTACACTTTTAACCCAGGTTTCAGTAGTAATATACATGCATGAATGTGTTCTAAATGCAGGAGGGCTCTAAGATCAGGCAATGTGTTATTTGGACTCCCAGCACTGAACAGCACCACATTGATACTGTCCAGTGCTTTATTTGTTACATGTTTTTAGTTGGTAGATAAATTATCTGGACCGTGCATAATGGTGGCAGCAAAGGCTTTATCCAGTATGCAGAAGCCTTGGAATAAGAGGTGTAAGGCTGTCCTTGGCAAAGCAAGCAGGGATGTGCAGTAACTTATCCCAAGATGATACATACTGGATCTGGATCCCCTTCAAATGACACCACTTGCAAAGCTAGTTATGGTATCAGTCATGTTTTCCTTGTATGTTGGCATCATAGGAAGAGCAAAGCTCTAAGGTGCCACAAATGTGCACTTAGTTTAATGTTCAAAGTCGTGCACTCACTGTTCTGCCTTCACCTCATCTATTGTGTGCATATATAAAAAAAGAAGAGAAGAAAGATATGAAGCATGGTAGTAAAATATTTTCTTCACTTAAAATAGATGATATTGTCAGGGAAAAGAATAAAGTCTACAAGTGATGCATTAAAGGTAACTTAAAAGATTTGTATACAAGAAAGAGGGGACTATAGTTGTCTAAAGGATGGTAACTTACAAACATAAATATTATTATACAGAAGTACAGACTGAAATCACCTAGCACACAACACAAATATAATACAGTCTAACATAATGTAATTATGTTAGACAATTTTACAATAAATTCAAAATAACCACTCGTAATGCAAGTCATGGTTAGCCAGGGTACACATTAATGGATGGCAGCCAAACAGAACAGTGTATTTAGAAAGTAAATGCAAGGAAAAAAATATGTTGCAGTTAGTAGGTATGATGGAAAGTGTAAAAATTGATTAATTTCATTGCTCTTTCATAAAATAAAAGTCATGCTGTTGTCAAAAATTATTAATTACTGTAACATAATGGCCTATTCCACATTATCTGTGCTACCAAATGGCTTCACTTCAGATACTTTGAAAGAGGCAATTATATTTGTCCTGAATACTAGCTGTAACAAAAACCATCTGGTGGAGGTTGTAGTGACTATAATTAAGTTATTAATTCATATGACCTTATATGAAAAGGATAGTAAACCTTGTTCTCTAGGGAATCATGGAGATTGATGAATAACCTTTGAGTAGATGGCACTGGTCAGACTGTACTGTAAAGTGTAGGAATGTAGTACATGGTTAACCCTCTGAAAGGCAAAACAGAACACAGACAGTAGAATAGTTAAATGAAACAGGTTAAAAGCTACTTATTAGAATGAAACCATCTTTTTCTTAATTTGTAAAGCTAAACTTTATCAGTAGACAAATATTTTAGAAGATGGTGCAGTTCTTTAAGTGATTAATCTGCACTGTGCATGTGAAAATGAATGCAAGCATAGTAAAGGAAGAATAATCGTAGCATTCAAAGTCCGTACGTCCTGTGATGGTGGTATTTCAAAATATTGCATTATTTAGTCATAATGAAAGACAATTAAACTGGTTGCTTATTGGGCAATGTTGTTTGAGGCCAGAAGGTTAAACAGGCTGATCATGATCAGACGTTAGGCCAGCGTTCCACTCTCAGTCTGAATGTCTCACAGTGCTTAATAATGGAAAAAAGAAAAAAATTGTTTGCCTTAGCTGCACACAGATAATAAGGTAATAAGCGTCTGAATTTTATGACAGAAATAGTAGCTAAACCTATTCGCACAAGTGATTCAGGAATGCAGACATGGCGATTACTCTGGGCATAGTCATAGGTGTAGAAGTGATGGTTACAACTAAGTGTTTTCGAAAAGTAGTGATTGATATTAGCAGTGGTGGTGCTGCGGTAGCATTGTTGCCTCACAGTAAGACGCTGTTTGGTTCGATTCTCAGCTAGAGCGTCATCTGTGTGGAGGCACGCTTGAATGGGCGTACCTTCGTTGAAGGTTGTGCATCAGGGCTGGTAACTCGGCATGTAAAAATCAACTACCAATCATTAGCGGACCGGAGTTCCACTGTGGCAACCCCTAACCCCTAAAGCAGAAAGACACAAACAAGTAATTGATATTTAACACAGACAAAGTACTTATTAATAATATCTTGTTAATCCGGTTGGCCCATTGGATATGCAATCCCCTTTAAGAAACAACCTAGGAGCATTGCTGGTTAAGTGACTTGCTTAAGTTCTGACAGCTGACCAATAAGGGCTGAGGGAATCAAACCTTTTACCACAGGAAGTGCAGCTCACAGCTTTAACCCCTGCACCAACTCATAGACTTGATGCCTGCCAAGTACTCAAAATAACACACTGTTTACAAGGAATGATACTGCCCCATTAGAGGGAATCATACATATTGTTTTGTATTTGTTTGCAAATCATATCCAATTGTACAAATGAAAGGAAAGTGAAATCCTGATCAATATGTCCCTGAGAATGTGTATTATAACTACAGGATGCTTGTTAATGTTTTTAATTTATTAACTTTACAACACAGAAATGTGATTTTTACAGCAGTGATGAAAGAGCTCTCTGGCTTTTGGACAAAAGGTATGCAAGTAGAGAATGAAGGGATCGAACTCAGAGATGTAGGATGAGGTTCTTCAGGAAATCATATAAATAACTCTCTGGGTGATCATTTGGTGCCGAGCACCTGGTATTTTAAAACAGGAGGGATGGTAGAGATAATTATGTTAGACATTAGGCAATAGCTTTCTCTAGTCCTATTAGGAAAAGCATTTTTTACTTATAGTGTGGACTGCTTTTTAAATGTAGAAATTAGATTTACACTGAATATGCATTATTTTCCAACCTAGATGCAAAGAAGAGTTACTGATGTATATTAGACTTGTAATGTAGATATTTTCCGGACAGAGAGTTGCATTAAATATAATACTTGCAAGACTTTTCTCAGTTGTGAAAATGAGCTACTTTCTAATAAGACTAATCAGAATATGTGTAGTCCATAAACTTTTTAAAACGTGATTCATAGTAGATAAACAACCATAATTATACATTGGCACAATAATAAAAAGATATAAATTTCTTCTCAATACAAAAAAAGCAGAAACATAGCAAATGTATTTAAAACTCTTTCCTGAAGCCCCAAGTGCTTAGTTTTTATCTTTTAAAGATAATTATATCAAGTATGATTTTGCAAACAGTTATATGCCAAGTTTAACCCAATTTCAACACCTGGCTCTTAAACTAGTGCATTGACCCTCACTAACTCTGCAATTGGTCATTGTTTGATCAGTATTCTACAACAGTAAACAAATTTAAATAAATAAACATTTCCTGCACTTAAATACATTCACTATAATAACTACTTGTAACATATCTTTCAAAGATCAGTTTTTCATAATATTATTTGAATATCCTCATAAATGCGTTTATTACAAGCATATTAAATTGCTAGCTAAATTCAAGCCTGCATTATAAAAATATTGTACTTTAAAATGAATATATATATATACCATTACACAGTGTCAGACACCTATTTTAGAATTACTTTATCACTTTCTTCATGCACCTTATGATAGTATGTGGCCACTGAAATACTCCTTTCAATTTGATATCCCGTATATGTTCTAGAACCTTCTCTATTACTTTTCTTTTAATTTTCTATCTATACCATTTTGTAGGCAGATCAAGAAGTTCAGGTATATATTATACATTCTGAGTTACTGTTAATAAGAACTTCAGCAAATAACTTTTAGCAGTTAATATATATACCATCTAAGTTAATATAGACCAAGAAGGCCCTACACAGGCAAGCACTATTTCATTTTGTCATCTTCGTCTGTAAGGTACTTCTCATGCACTAGCTAAATTCCTTGTGTGTGTGTGTGTGTGTGTGTGTGTGTGTGTGTGTGTGTGTGTGTGTGTGTGTGTGTGTGTGTGTGTCACTATGTAACAAGGAACTTAAAATTGCATTAGTTTTAACAATATACAGAGTTTCTAAAACAAGTCTCTACAATGCCTGTGGGAAAATTGCTGCAAGTATTTGCAAAGATAAATGTTTTACTCTTATTATTTTCCCTCTAAAAAATTAGAAGTATGATTAATTTGCCCACCATGTATAATAACCATTGGCAGGCCTAGCTTTCGTTCAGTCAGTTCTGCACTTGTAATGCCAAACATTATTGGTGTTTTCTTCATCTAACCTTTAGTCGTATAAAAACCTCTGCCTCTACACATAGCCTGTTATGTTCGCTGTAGTTCTTCATATGGTGTAGCATGAATTAGCTGCCATGGATGATGACTTGTACCATACAAGAAGCACATTTCTGCAGTAGATTTACAAGAAATATTAAATTAGATTGCAAAACTTCCAGGATCATTTTTGCATTCTCTGATTGCTGGTTGACTTCACCACTGTGTCTTGATGGTGTATACTTAACCATGGCATGCAGTAGACACAAGACATGGAAATCACTCACACAAGGAGTGTCAGTCCATTGCAAGACACACAACGTGATTAACACATGGCTTGTATGCACTCATAATTTGGAAGACTGCCAAATTCAGCAAACCACATTAAAATTATGCATAACCTGATTTCTGCACTCAGACAAAAACTCCAAACCTCTTCCATTAGTGTTTGATACCTCAGAAAAAAAACAAAGACAGAAAGCCATTGAATTCACCTCATAGCACGCACAAAATCTAGGTCATCAATAACTACGATACAAAAGTATCTGTTGTGAAAACAAAACTGTACTACAAATGTATATTTTTTAATCATGAAATCAATATGATTAGCTGAATACAAAAAGCTATTAGTGATATGTGAATTTAGGTATTAGTATTAGGGAAAACACTCGATCAAACAGACAATCAGCATTTATAGGAAAAACATAGACATTTGAACAACTTTAGTTTCTAATAAAAGTTTGTTGGTAGTTACAACATCTTTACTTGTGACGTCATGGAGGTCATATATAGATGCAACAGAATCGTGTTCAAGATGTCTTGGAGTGTTAAGCAAATGAAGCAACAGACTGCAAATTATTGTATTCTAGTGGCAGGTTGATTTATCTTCCAACAATGTGCTCATTGGTCAAAGGTTTATTCATTTGTAAGCATGATGAATTTATTTCCAAGAATATAGGAGTCATGTTAATATGAGATTTGTATGACCCATTATCAGAAGTACCATGCACATATCAGACGAATCTTAGAATGTAGTAAATCCATGAATGATATATTCATAAAAACCACTAAATACTGAATAATTGCAAAAATCTGTACACCACACTGAAACATGTAAGAGACTGATTCAGCAATTTTACCACCAGTTGGCATATTGCTTTTAGATCATGTTGTACTAATGAACAAACAAAGCTGTATAACAGAAGATACCATCCCAGTTTACAAAACTAATAAATGATTTAAAACAGGTGAGTGAACCATACTTTTACAGTGACATTGCAAACCTGAAACACTTTTATAAACCAACAAAATGTTTTGTGATGGTCCTATTAAAAACTTCACAGACACCCACAGACTTTTGATGACTTTTATTGTAATGAATAATTAAATAGTAAATATAACACTTAGCATATCATCAAGTTCAGTTCTTCCACTTCAAGTCTTCCACCATCAAATTTCACCACCTCAAATTCCAATTATCCTGCTGAGGGGGAACAAAAGAGGGGCAAGCCTGTTCCTCTTCTCCACCCACCAAACCATCACCAAAGTGGGTCGGGCTGACAGGGCAACAAGACCACAGCAAATGTGCTTCCCAACACTAATTACCCCTTCAAAAACCCTTAAGACCCACCCATTAATCCTACCTCACTTCCTCCCTCAGCTCCCAACTTTCTTAACTCTTTCCTAACCACTTCTTACCCACACACTTAACTCATCTTATCTACCTTACTTACATCCCAACTAGGGTTGCCAACCGTCCTGTTGTTCCCAGGATTTCTTGGATTTGGCCATCTGTGTCCTGTGTCCTGGGTAGGACCTTCCCAGGATGCCATATGTCCTGTTTTTGGTACAGCTTAGCACAAGTTACTGTAACTTACTAAGTTTTCTCATGATCACTGTGTAAGTAATGTGGGGTAAGTCAAGTGGTATCAATATCAGAACTGTGCGTGCCTGCCCACACCATCTCATCCAAATCCTTAGACCTCAATGCCTACAGCAATTTGTTGACAGCCCTACAGGCCCATTCATCACGCATGTACCCTGTTCCTTTACAAAATTACAACTGAGCCTATTGTGGAGGAGCCTTGCCTGCTGGCCAGTGTTCCTACTCGCCAGCGCAACAACCTGTCAACAGCATTGCTAACTTGTTCCAATGAAATGAATAACAGTGCGATAACTGACACATTATATTATCCACTTATAACGCTGCTTACTTGAGATAAATGTAAAACCAGCAAAAGACTAAAGGCAGCCAGCCCAAGTGTAATAATCTGAGATGCAGTAGTGCATCTGCACCGTGATAGTCCAGATCCAGAACCTGTTTATTTCGCAGAATATTTCTGCGGTGTGATGACACTTGGGGCTCCTGTATAAAGTAACTGTTCCTGGTTGAAACTCTCAGTGATGGAAGTCCACCACAGAAACTGAGATCTCAGTTTGCAGAAAGGTAAAGTAGTAATGTATAAATGCATTGCTCTGCCATTACTGTCATACATATACATGCGTGTGAATCATAACATGACATAAAACATATAAGGTTAACACAGATTTCTGGAGAAGTAGGTCAAGGGTAGCCGGGTAGGGGATTTGTGAGTTGATTATACAGCATATTAAGCAAGTGTCTCCTTTAACTTGCTGGTGTCAAAACTAGTTCATTTGTTTTCTTCTGTTTGTACTGCGTGTCCTAAGGATGGAAGTGTGCCAGACATTAACCTACGGTCCTCACCCAAGCTGCTAAACATATGTGCATAGCAGAAAACAATAGTCGTTATTTTTAACCTGAACAGCATGGGTGTGGAAAAAAATAAACTGGTCGCACTCGCACTTCATTGTACAGTGTATCACAGGAAACTTGATTTGCTTTTGATTCCGTTATTTTTACATAGTTTATTTTTTTTTTCAATTTATTGTTTATTATTTTTGCAGACAAAAAAATGCTCAGCCTAGAAAAAACATCTGCAAGCTCACTTGCAGCAATGGTCACTCTGACAGCAATGAAACAGTCAGCAAGCGATTATTTCATTATTATGCATTTGGTTATTTATTAAATATACAAACCTGGTTAACAATGAGTTATTTTTTGACGGCACCTGCACCTTCTTTATTAAATTACTTGTTTTCATATGACTGTAATTTGTATTCAAACATATTTGGTACTTTTTTAAGTTGTCAAGGCTATGTTCTTACTGCTAACCAACTGTCTGCATCACAGATATTTAAGTTAGAAAAAATTGCCTTCATAATCGCTATAGCGAGGGGTACAGATCTACCTTGAGTGAACTTTATTCTTTGTCTCCAAATCAGGACTAATTTACTAGGTGATTCGGTTTTGTGCACAGTTTTACTGTTTTTTTTTTCAAAACGTGCCCACAGTATTATGCTTGTGTGTGTGTGTGCATTACATCATTATCTTCAAAATTAGATGTTTTATTAGGATATATTAGGTCATCAGGTGACTGTGAATTGTTGTACTGAGGCTGACTGAAATATATACCATTAGTCCAGATGTACTCTAACAGGGCGTGTTATCAATGCTTATAGGGAATCGGAATTTGCAATGGGGATAGCAGAAGCAGAGTCGATTGTGCGCTGAAAATAAGATCTGGACCAGACTGCATTCTAAAAACCCCAATGTTCTCTCAGGCACACAAATGCACGCTTGTGTTAAACACATTATAACAGGGTGACACTGTAATGTTGTGGCTGGCTGAGCAGGCATTTCATTGATGTGGCAAATAAGCTTACAGTAGTTGGAGACAGCCCTGGGAAAGCTCATTGGCTAGAAAGTAGAACCATGTGAGTAAGAGCCTGAGGTTATAGGGTCTTACCGAAGAGTTTGTGTGAAGTGTGGGACTTTCCCCAACTTCCGATGCTTCACCCTTACTAAAAACTGATGTTGAAGTCTGAAGCAGTGTTTTTGCATAGCAGTCACACAATCTGATATTGTTAGCTGATCTACTTGGGGGTTCACTGGAAATGGATACAAGTTATTATACAACTGAAGGTAGCATGACTAGCGCAGAAACTGATGGAGAATGTAATGATTTACCAAACCACCAAACCTGCCTCCACCTAAAAAGAAAGCAAAGAGGTTGTCACGGTATCGTCAAGAATGGCAGACAGAATTTTTCTGGTGTGAAAAAGTTCACGGCAATGTCTTCACAGCTCGATGCACATTGTGTAAGAAGGAGGTTTCGGTTGCTTATGGTGGCAAAGATGACATAGTAAATCATAGCCGTTCGAAAAGTCATCAGAAAGGTCAGATTGCTGCCATTGACATTTTTCTCAAGAAGAAGTCAATGACAGTAACAGGAACTGACAAGCAGGCAACGGTTGCAGAACTCGTGCATGTTTACCACACTGTACGTCATCACATCTCCTACAACGCTGCTGACTGTGGCGCTAAACTGGACCACTTGTTATATCAAGACTCGGCTACTCCTAAAAAGACAGCATGTGGTCACACAAAAGCAGAAGCACTGGTGACTGATGTCCTTGGCCCAAAGTCAGTCGAGTCCATTATGAAAGACATTACTGGTGTCAGTGTACCCGCTTACCCTTGGATAAGCAGTGTCCCTGATGCATCTAATCTCAAGGACAGAAAAATGTTTTCTGTCTGCATTCAATATTTTACTGTTGAAACTGGTTTAAGTAAAAAGCTTTTAGACTTTGTTGAGCTTAATGATGAGCATTCTACCTCTATCACAGACATGTTAGTTAACGTTCTTTCAGATAATGGCCGTGATATTACATGCATGTCTTCTGATTCAGCTGATAATGCAAGTGTGAACTATGGTGCAAAGCAGTCTGTGTTTACTGAGCTTTTGAAAAGAAGTAGTAGTATTCTGAAGACAAAGTGCAATGCTCATGTGATACACAATGCCTTGAAAAAACTAACTGATGAACTTGATTGTGATGTAGAAACAATGGTTACCAGCATTTACAGTCATTTCAGTGTATCTGCTAATAGGAGAGCCCAGTTGCAAATTTTTTTCACTTTGTATACTTAGAATATCACGAGTTGTTGAGGCATGTATCAATGAGATGGTTGTCTCTGGGTCCAGCTATTGACAGATTACTTGATTCATGGCCTACCATTGTGTCCTACTTTGCATCTCTCGGTGAAGATTGTCCAAAGAGAATTCGTATGCATCTGGGAATAGAAAATAATATGCATGGCTGTGAAGCAGTCAAGACAAACATTAAAAAAGCATAATTATGTTTTGTCCAGAACATTTGCAATGTGTTTGAGGTGTCGGTCCAGAAAGTGGAGAGGGAAGATTTTACATTGCTTGGGCTCTTGCCTGTAATGCAGCAACTGAAAACTAAAATTGAGTCACGCATAACTGATACATTTTTTGGACACAAAGCACAAACTATGCTTGAGAATAAGGACATGGAACCTCATGCAGTGTGTCTGCAAAAACATTTTTTGGCAGCTCTAGACAAGTCTTTAGCATACCTCAACAAATGGCTTAATTTCTCAGATGGCAGCATTGTTTGCGTGTGTGATGCATCAAATATCTCTAAATACAGAAGTAGCATTTCAGTCCTTTTGAAATGCAAGCACTGTCATGGGCTTGACAACAAAGGACATCGATTTAGACTTGCTTTATGATGAGTTTTGTGCAGCAAGGCATGCTTTATCCAATGTTGTTGCTAATTCACCTGCTACTGCATGCACTAAATGGCAGGAATTTTTTGCAGGTGCCCGTGATAGTGCAGCTTTTCCAACGAACATGTTTAAGATTGTATCAGCCACATTGTCATTACCAGGCATCAATGCCTTCCCTGAAATGGTGTTTTCTTCAATGAATGCAAAGTGGCGTGCAGACCGAAACAGGGCCACTCTAGCACTAATCAAAGCAGAACTGCAAGTTTTCCTTAACTACAACATGAGCTGCAGTAATTTCTATCAGTTTGTTTTAAAAGATGACAAATTGATTTCATCAGCAGCTGGCAGTAAAAAGTACAAATGGAAACAGATTGCTCAGTCTGAGCAGTCTGCTTCATCCACGAGTACTTTAACAGCTCAGGGTCAGCCTACTCTGGATTCATGTGAGGTAGACGTTCAACTTCAATCAAAGTAATTAGTTCATTCAACTGACATTGAATAACGTTTGTATTGTATTGACTATATCTTTTGCTTACACCTTGATGTTATTGCTTTATTGTTTTTTGCTGTTTTCCAACAAGAGTGACTATTAGCAATTTAGCGGTTAGCCTAACTGTCTGTGTGAGCTGGCTACTTGAAAAATAATAGTTTTGAGCTAAAAATTCTTGCATTCAAGTGTTTTTTTGGGGCTCAAAATGTACTAAAACTCACCTATGTGCATCTGTTGTTTAAAATTTTTTTCTGGGGGATCAGTACCCCCGAACCCCAGGGGGAGCCTGGGAGGGGAAGGGAAAGAGAGTGGGAGAGGAGGGGGAGGGGAGGGAAGGGACAGGAGGGGACCGGTCATGGGGGGCAAGGGGCAGAAAAAGAGGTGTTCTGGATTTTAATTGTGAAAAGTTGGCAACCCTAATCCCAAGTCCCCCCCATCCATCCCACACTGAGGGTGTCCCATGACAACTTTGTCTGTTCCAAACTTCACTTGTCATGGTCCTATTAAAAACTACACAGGCATCCACAGACTTTTGATGACCTTTATTGTAATGAATAATGAAATAGTAAATATAAAACTTTTTTGAAACACACAAATTCAACTCACTGCAACAAAATAACATAACTAAACATAAGGCAGCGTACCCGGTCACCCTTGGTTAAGCAGCTTCCCCCATTTGCTCACTTATCATTGTAATCATAAAGGCAGCATCCTCACTCATCTTAGCATATTACCAATTCAATCCTTCCACTCCAAGTCTTCCACCATCAAATTTTACCACCTCAAATTCCAATTATCCTGCTGAGGGGGAACAGAAGAGTGGCAAGCCTGTCCCTTTTCTGCGCCCACCAGCCCGAAAGGGTGTTCCCCCTCACACAATACCTCCTTTCACTAAATCCTCCATCAATCCCAAATGAAGGTTAAACAAATCAAGCCCAAATTTGCTGAGATGAACTCCATCTGACCTATACCACATGGGATCCTTATTCTCAAACTCCACATGCTGTATCGTATGTAGCCCCCATTTCTTTCAAATATTTTGCCAGTGTAAAATTAACATACTTCCGAGCCATCTCCACTCCAGAAACATTTTTTGCCTCCCTCCAAACTAACTGGGGAATAATCTAAGACCAAATCAAAACCACTGATGGATAAAGCCTTCTCAATGCTAAAACATCCTCACAAATGTGATAAACCAACTGCCTTTTCAGAATTCTACCCAAATCATTCCCCCCTAAATGGATCAACAAAACCTGCGGCAATCCCCCCTGACTCTACAACATGGTAAATACCTGCAATATCCGGCTCCACATCAACTCTCCAACGCCATGCCAGATGACCTTCAGTCCAAAATGGTCCAGACCCAAATTCATTCCATTGTGTCTAATTGCCACATGCCTAGCTGCCCAATATACAAAAGAATGACCCACGATGATGATTCTTCTCTCACCTTACAAAAAAAAAAAAAAAAAAACTTTAATCCGAAACCTCTCATCCAACTACTTAATATAAGTCAAAAAGGCATTGGAAGACCACCGTCCCACCCTCTTGATAACTTCAATCGAACTTCCTCCCTTTACTAAATCTGATGCCCTGCCCATCCTGAAAGAATGGGAAGAAAACATATCCCCTTCTAAACCAGCACTACTAAGAGCCCTTCTCATAATCAAGTTGAATTGCTCACCCATCAACCATCTACCACCTACTGATGTAAAAACTAATCCTTGAACTCTACCCCTTTTAGCCAGCCACAATCTCTTTCCCCACACCACAGGACATCTCCAGCTTGACTCAACCTCTTCCAAAACTATCTGGGACCCCCTCCCTTCCTGATCTGTCTTCGAAGACCTCAGCCTAATACGCACTGCCCTGGGCAATATAAGCACATCATCCCACACCAAGGAACCCAACAACTCAGACACACGAAACACCCCACAATACATCCTCACGCTTACCATACTCCACACTATTTAGTCCTCCAAACATCAACATACTTTACCTAAACCCCTTAGCAACATTCTTAAAATCCCCTTTGTCACAGGCCATCTTCTATCTGTAGCAGGACCTTCAACTCTACCCCAACCTTTCAATACATGGCCCACCAACCATGACCTAGTCCAATCCTCTAATCTGGCCAACTGAGTTAATGCTCCAATAGCTACCAATGCCACCCTCACCTTTCGAACTGCCTTACCCTGCTCCCTCAACATGGCTAATTAATGCAACAACAAACTCTCCGACCACTCACATTCTTCATCCAGTACCTGCCTCAGAAAATTGTCAAAATCGGACAACGCCCTACCGTAACCTTTCCTCGTAGATACCGCCCATGACTTTTGCACCAACTTGCTGATTACTACTGGCCAATCTGCCAAATCTCATCTGGAATGACTGAGGGATGCAATGATGCTGTTGGTGCCACCTGCTGAAATCTGTAAAACTGAAAATGAGACAAACTATCAGCTATCTCGTTCTTAACCCCAGACAATGCTGTAAATGAAAAGTTAATCAACAAACTTTGCAACACAAGTTTACAAAGAACCAATAACAAACGAGAGGATTTAGCCATCTTAGCCTGCAACACTCTCACCACCACAACATTGTCTAAATGAAAAACCACCCTCCTTCCTTTCAAACAATCCTGCCATACTTCAGAAGCCACCCAAATTGGCATCAGCTCCAAAAAGTCAACATCTCTTTTCCAATCTTCAGACCAATAAGCAGGCCATGGCACCGGAAACCATTGGTCCGCAAAGTAAGCTGCCATGCCCAAACCCATGCCTGCATCTGTAAACAACTGCAGGTTCCCTTGCTGTACCCAATCCAACTGCAAAAATGAGATCCCATTAACCTAATGTAAAAACTCCGTCCACAAAGCTAGATCCTCCTGAACTAACTTACTGACCCTTACTCTGTGGTGCTTACTCTTCCCCCCTTTCAAGAGAAAAGACGCAGACTTGCAAAACATCCATCCTGGATGCACCGCCCTGCAAGCAAAGTTCATCAAGCCCAACAATTCTATCACATCCCTCACACAGACCTTAATCTTGGACTTCACCCAGATGACTTTCTCCTGCAGCCGAACCGCCTTGTCCTTCGGCAGACAAAACAAACCATGTCTTGTATCCACTGTCAAACCCAGAAAATCCAACACCTTTGCAGGACTTTCCAACCCACCAACAAAAAATCATCTAAATAGTGAATTGCTTGCTGCTCATCTATCCTGCGCTGCCATATCCAATGCAGTTATGAGATAAACTTCTCAAATGTTTCAAAATAAAAACTATCACCCACCACCATGCCCAATAAAGGCCAATCCTCCTCCTTCACTGGCAACAAGCAAAAAGCTGACTCACTATCTACTTTAACCAGCCAAGGATCCTCAAAACTCCTAATGATTCCTGACCGCATCATCGAAGGATGAGCACATCACTTTAACCTCTTCACTGGGAATTAAATCATTAACAGACTTGCCTTCAGGGTATGACAAATGATGAATTAAATGAAACTCACCCTGCTTTTTCTTAGGAACCAATCTTAGCAGTGACACTTTAAATTCAGGAAAAAAGTGCCAATTAAATGTGCCCAACAATCTCCCTGCCTGACACTCCCTCTCAATCAAAGCTCATAAAACCTCCTCCCTCCCTCTCTCAGACTTCAAATTTTTTTCCACTATACCGTCACTCACCAAAATTGACTTATTCAAAAAAAAACTAGAAAAACCCCCAACTAATTCCCCCCACTACAGCTGGCAGCGGATAATGTGCCAGCAACTCCTTCAAAATGTCAACCTTAATAGGTGAATGGGTCCCCTGGTTAATCCTACCTCCATGAAAGGACCCCCCCTTTGGCCCCGAAAATTAGTGTGGCCGCGTACCCCTTGTGACACCATGTGAGGACCACCCCAATCTCTTGGGCTCATGAAATAAGTCGCCTGACCACCAAACTGACCCCCACTCCCACCACATTGTGTTGTTGCATGCGCCCCCACACACTTAGAACAAGCATGGGAAAATCTGCAACCTACCCATGAACATCTCCCTGCGTTAAAGGCCCAACATACCCTCTCACCCCCTTCAGCTGGCTGCACAACCCTATTACCCAATCCAAAAGTGTCTATCATGGTAGAAAGCCAAATATCTGGGTGTCTGACTTCCTAATGAATGGATTTGTCAACTGTCTTTCATTTACGATAATTCTGATCATTCCAAAACCATGCATTAACTGGCCGCAACCTCTGTGCCTCCCTTATAGTCAAACAATAGTCCAAGAGAGGAAGGGCCAATGAAGTATCCCTCTCCAAGCACACTGCCATGTAGTATATAAAACCCAGGACTCAATTATCCCATGACCTAGGCCAGAACCTACCCACCCATTTGTATACTACAGCTGCCAGTGCCACCAAAAGATCCTTCCCTTTAGCCAACTCCACTTACATCAAACTCTGAATCCCATCCACATCAATCAACTCAAAAATATTAATAAATTCTCCTTTCCAAATCTTCTCTTTCACTACCAGCAATATGTGTGGGGTCAATAAAATCGGTGCTCCCTCCTGCTGTAGTGCCTGTGTCACTATCCAATCCCCTGGCTGCGACCCAATTTTTAACCCTACCTCATCTAGGCCAGGCCCCAAATCCTCATTCAACAACAACAGGCTATTGTAAAAAAACCCAATCACAGTCAGCTAGAGCCTCCAAACCCCTACCCGATGCAGCACCTTGGACACTCCCACTCAACCCTGACTCACTCCCCATAAATGCACCTACCACCTCTCTTCCCACCAAACCTGGTGAATTATTACCTGTCGAAGATGAAGGGGCTGTCACCGGCATTTCAACCTCTGTTGTCCTCTCTTCCGTTAGCATCTGCCTGGCTCTCTTAGCTCTCAATGTCCGAGTTCCCGTCCCCATCTGCTACTTTCTTTGAGTATTCGGACAATGCGTACTAGCTGTCGGAATGTCATTAGGAATCTCTCTAAACAGGTCTTTGGCTTGTGCCACAGTACTGGCCCACTTCTGTCTCAATGCTTCTGCCATGACCACCACTCACCCTAAAGAAAATAAATAAAAATTGTTAGAGCAGGCAATAAATAATTCATTAATAAAGCTAACCAATAACATCACTTTAAATCCATGAATAGTAAAACCTACACACTACTACCCGCCCCCCCCCAAGTAAATCCAGTAACAGCAGCCAAAATTAGTATACCTGCCTAGTGACAAACCCCAGGACTTATATGCTGGAATCAGAGCAAATGTACCACTACAGCATCTGCTCTGACAATCCCTTAACCTTATAGTCACGGCTTAGACCACAACCCCCTTTTATCCATTTATTTACTAAAGTAATCATACACCTAGCTCCCTTCCTAATATAAACCAATAATCAGCCCTACCAAGCCATGAGCCCAGGGCCATGTATCCCATGACTAGAGTAAAGCTCCACTAACCCCTGCAACCTACCAACATCTAACTCCCCAAACCTCCAAAGCCCTTTCCTTAAATCTGCCTCCCAACAGCGTTTACTCACCCTTGTTTTCTATTAAGTTCCCTGTTTTTTTTTTTTTTTGCCAGGAGAGGGGACTGTACCATGATGCCTCCTCTCTGCCCACCCCCACTAACTACTCCTCTCCCTAAAATCCCTGCCTCTCACTACCTTACATGCCTTTGATGTTTCCATTAATTTTAATATACTTCAGGGAGTATTAGACAGGGGAATGGGCCTCCCGATTAAAAATAAACCCTATTGCAGCTACACACATTACAGTTAAACTCATACTTAGGCAATACATCCGCCTCTACTGAATTCCTTAAAGTTACTACATTTATCATCCTGTATACTCTTGAAAAGCCTTTTCCTCTTTTTTTTTTTTTTTTTTTAAAAACAAATGAAGCCGTCTTTGTGGCTGGATTGTGCATGTGTAGTCCCCATGCATTGCCAGCTCCTCCATCAGCAATGAATACCCTGAGTCCAGGGAAATACACTAACCCAACCAACGAAAAGAAACACTACCTGTGAAGCCTCCGTTAACCTCCTAAGACAATTAACACATGGGAAGAGCTATTTTCCCATTCCTCTACATACTTCAGTTATTCCTCAGTGGACTGCCTCCACTGCGCAAGTGCATGCTAGAGCACCAGTCCTGCATGCCCATGAAAATGCCACTACCACCAACGAGCCTACCCCCAAGAACAGGAGAATAGCCGAAACAATGAACCTGTGGCTAACCCCACCAATGAACCGCATCTCCTGGACCTGGCTACCCTAACAGAAAGAACTCCAGCCCTACCTATGGAAAGAGCAGTACAGTACCACTGACCACCATCACACTACCAGTACCTTGAAGCAACCGACCATCTCGCCAGACAACAGCCACTCCAGGACCAAGCCACAGTAAGTAATTTACACTATACTACCATGAAACCAACAGTCATAAGTAGCACCACTCACTCCGCTTTACATTCAGTGTTATTGCTTCCCCCTTTTCCATCGACCATGCATACCCCCCATTGCTCCCCTCTCACTCTCTCTCTCTTTTTTTTTTTTTTTATTACACAAGAACTATCCTCCCTATACAATTTCACACAAGGAACCCCCCCCCCCACAAATCCCCTCTTCAGAGAGAGGGAAAAAAACACTCTCCTGCTGATATGACCCCAAAAGAAATTGTACTCACTTGTATGGTAGGGAACCACCCAAGGCCTACCTTTACACACCTCAGATCCTCAGGACGCGATCTTGCTTCAACAACAAGACCACAGCAAATGTACTTCCCAACACTAATTTCCCCTTCAATAACCCTTAAGACCCACCTATTAAAGCTACCCTCACTTCCTCCCTCAGTTCCCAGGTTGCTTAACTCTTTTCTAACCAGTCCCTACCCACACACTTAACTCATCTTACCTACCTCCCTACATCCCAACTCCGCCACCCCACCCATCCCACAGTGAAGCTGTCCCATGGCAACTTTGTCTGTTCCAAACTTCACTTCTCACCATTAACCTCTTTAAAAAGCATCATAGATAGGTAAATGATTGTAATGTGTTCTTAAAAGCCAGCAAAACTGAAAAGGAGATGTGCAACACTGCAGCATACATCAGATGCTCCTACCAAGTAACCCAGACAAATAAATAAGTAAAAATGCATCTTTGACTTTCATTCTCTACATATATATGGCCAAAAAGACACCAGCTTAATAACTCGTGCAGATTTCACAGACATCCCTGAACTTTGGACCACTGTCAGAATAATTTATCACCAGCAGCTACAGATGCTTTAATTCTCAAGTTGTAGAAGTTTGGATATATATTATGTGCCTAGCTATAAACATTGTTTTTGGATAAGTGTATCACAGTGACTTGTACATTTTTTTAAAAATGTTTATTGCTAAACCTGTCTCCAATTATATGTTCATCTATTTGATTTTCTTTGCAGTTATTTATAGAGTATGTCCAACTAGGCATAAGAAACTTGTTTTCAATGGTGGTCTGGGGAAAAAGCTCCAGATTTATGGTAGTAATGAGTCTAGTGCAGACATAACTAAAAATATTCATAATACCTAAATCATATGACATGTCGATAAACATCAGAGAATAATTATAACATAGAAATGTTTTCAAGAGATAGACAAAATGACTAGTACTAAGCTATATGATATTCACAGGAAATTTTTAGGATTTATCAAGAATGTCTACGATGGGTGGCCATGGTGGTGCAGTGGTTAGCGTTGTCGCCTCCCAGCAAGGGGTTCTTCAGTTCAATTCTCTGCTGGGGTGCCTTCTGTGTGGAGTCTGCATGTTGTCCCTGTGGTCAACTGGGTTTCCTCCAGGTGCTCCAGTTTCCTCCCAAAGACATGCAGTAGGTGGATTGGACACTCTAAATTGGCCCTAGGTGTGAGTGTGTGCATGCCTTCTGTGGAAGGTTGGGCACCAGGCTGTCAACTCGACACCATAAAACTCCACTGCCAATCATGAGTGGACAGATGATCCGCTGTGGTGACCCCTAACCGGGAAAAGACGGAAGACGAAGATCAAGAATGTCTATGATAGTTGTTAAATGTTGTACCACTTCTGTTATGTTTGACATAGGAGGTTTTTGCATTCTTACATAGTTTTTAAAAGACAGGGTAGTATCCTCACACACATTCAGATAGAACAGAAATGGCAAATCATGCACACTGAGATTATTATACTCCAATAATGTCTTCAAAATCAGCTGTTACCAAAACATGGCAAGGTGACGCATTTGAATGCCATGTTTTATTACTGAATAACATCGACAAAATGGTAACAAACAGACAGGAACTTCATAGGACTTAAACTTACATTCTCTTGTAAAAAAAACACTTGCCATTCAGCGGCAAAAGGCAAAATAATTGCTTTTTATTCCTCGTGACACTTTGCTGTGACATTTTTTGAAAAATAAATAGGAAGATTATTAACTCCACAGCTGAGTTTTTAACTTTACCCATCTGTAATATGTAATGTCAATTCTAACACATTGTGAAATGTGACTGCTTCAGAGTTACTCCTTGTTTGCACATAAAACAAAAATTAGCACTGTATGGATGCATTGCACAGTATTACAAAATATATCTTAGTGGATCTTAGACATGCTAATAGATATTAATGTAGTATAGTGTTGGTACTGAAATTGGATAACTTCTGAGTTATTAAGAATTGTTTCATATAATTTTAAGAATTCATTTTAAGACATAGAAAACATAAGGTACAAAAATATTTTAACAGACGAAGACAGAACATGTAAGGCATGAAGAGGTAAGTGTTTTTGTAGGGATCTTGACACCCCTCCCCCATCTGGGATGGTCCCTTCTACTTAAACATATTTTGAGAATGTTGCAGGGTCATAGATCCTTAGTAAGTTAAAGACAAGGACATCATCAAGATGTTCAACATAGCAACCCAGTACCAATGGTAAACCAGCAATATCTCACCACCCAGTACCCATGGTAAACCAGCAATATCTCACCACCTATTAATGATGGTAAACCAGCAGTATCTCACCACCCATTACTGACGGTAAACCAACAGCATCTCACCACCCAGTACTGATGGAAACCAGCCATATCTCACCACCCAGTACTGAGGATAAACCAACAATATCTCACCACCTATTACTGATGGTAAACCAGCAGTATCTCCCACCCATTACTAATAGTAAACCAGCAATATCTCACAACCCAATACTGATGGTAAACTTGTAGTATCTCACCACCCATTACTGATGGTAAACCAGCAGTATCTCACCACCCAGTACCCATGGTAAACCAGCAATATCTCACCACCTATTAATGATGGTAAACCAGCAGTATCTCACCACCCAGTACTGACGGTAAACCAACAGCATCTCACCACCCAGTACTGATGGAAACCAGCCATATCTCACCACCCAGTACTGAGGATAAACCAACAATATCTCACCACCTATTACTGATGGTAAACCAGCAGTATCTCCCACCCATTACTAATAGTAAACCAGCAATATCTCACCACCCATTACTGATGGTAAACCAGCAGGATCTCACCACCCAGTACCAATGGTAAACCAGCAATATCTCACCACCTAGTACCAATGGTAAACCAGCAATACCTGACCACCCAGTACTGATGGTAAACCAGCAGTATTGCACCACCCAGTATCGATGGTAAACCAGCAGTATCTCACCACCTAGTACTGATGGTAAACCAGCAGTATCTCACCACCTAGTACTGATGTTAAACCAGCAAAATCTCATTACACAGTACTGATGGTAAACCAGCAATCTCTCACCACCCAGTACTGATGGTAAACCAGCAATATCTCACCACCCAGTAGTCATGGTAAACTAGCAGTATCTAACCACCCATTACTGATGGTACACTAGCAGTATGTCACCACCCACTACTGATGGTAAACCAGCAATATCTAACCACCCATTACTGATGGTAAACCAGCAGTATATCACCACCCATTACTGATGGTAAACCAGCAGTATATCACCACCCAATACTGATGGAAAACTAGCAGTATCTCAACATGCAGTACTGATGGTAAACCAGCAATATCTCACCACTCAGTACTGATGGCAAAGCAGCAGTATCTCACCACCCAGTATCGATGGTAAACCAGGAGTATCTAACTACCTACTACTGATGATAAACCAGCAGTATATCAACACAAAGTACTAATGTTAAACCAGCAGCATCTCACAACCCAGTACTGATGGTAAACCAACAATAACTCGAAACCCAGTACTGATGGTAAAGCAGCAATATCTCACCACCCAATACTGATCATAAACTAGCAGTATCTCGCCACCCATTACTGATGGTAAACTAGCAGTATCTCACCACCCATTACTGATGGTAAACACACAGTATCTCACCACCCATTACTGATGGTAAACCAGCAATATCTCAACACCCAGTACTGATGGTAAACTAGCAGTATCTCACCACCCATTACTGATGGTAAACTAGCAGTATCTCATCACCCAGTATTGATGGTAAACCAGCAATATCTCACAACCCAGTACTGATGTTAAACCAGCAATATTTCACCACCCAGTACTGATTGTAAACCAGCAATATCTCACCACCTAGTACGGACGGTAAACCAGCAAAATCTCACCACCCATTAGTGATGGTAAACAAGCAGTATCTCACCACCCATTACTGATGGAAAACCAGAAGTATCGCACCACCCAGTTCTGAGGGTAAACCAGCTATATCTCGCCACCCAGCACTGATGGTAAACCAACAGAATCTCACCACCCATTACTGAAGGTAAACCAGCAATATATCAACACCCAGCACTGATGGTAAATCAGCAATATCTCACCCCCAGTACTGATGGTAAACCAGCAATATCTCACCACTCAACACTGATGGTAAACCAACAAAATCTCACCACCCATTACTGATGGTAAACCAGCAGGATCTCAAGACCCAGTACTGATGGTAAACCAGCAATATCTCACCACCCAGTACCAATGGTAAACCAGCAATACCTCACCACCCAGTACTGATGGGAAAAGAGCAATATCTCACCACTGAGTAAAGATGGTAGAATAGCAATATCTCACCACCCAGTACGGATGCTAAACCAGCAGTATCGCACCACCTAGTACCGATGGTAAACCAGCAGTATCTCACCACCTAGTACTGATGGTAAACCAGCAGTATCTCACCACCTAGCACTGATGCTAAACCAGCAATATCTCATTACCCAGTACTGATGGTAAACCAGCAATCTCTCAACACCCAGTACTGATGGTAAACCAGCAATATCTATCCACTCAGTAGTGATGGTAAACTAGCAGTATCTAACCACCCATTACTGATGGTACACTAGCAGTATCTCACCACCCACTACTGATGGTAAACCAGAAATATCTAACCACCCATTACTGATGGTAAACCAGCGGTATCTCACCACCCATTACTGATGGTAAACCAGCAGTATATCACCACCCATTACTGATGGAAAACTAGCAGTATCTCAACGTACAGTACTGATAGTAAACCAGCAATATCTCACCATTCAGTACTGATGGCAAACCAGCAGTATTTCACCACCCAGTATCGATGGTAAACCAGCAATATCTAACTACCTACTACTGATGGTAAACCAGCAGTATATCAACACCAAGTACTAATGTTAAACCAGCAATATCTCACCATCCAGTACTGATGGTAAACTAGCAATATCTCAAAACCCAGTACTGATGGTAAAGCAGCAATATCTCACCACCCAATACTGATCGTAAACTAGCAGTATCTCACCACCCATTACTGAAGGAAAACCAGCAGTATCTCACCACGCATTACTGATGGTAAACACACAGTATCTCACCAGCCATTACTGATGGTAAACCAGCAATATCTCAACACACAGTACTGATGGTAAACTAGCAGTATCTCACCACCCATTACTGATGGTAAACTAGCAGTATCTCATCACCCAGTATTGATGGTAAACCAGCAATATCTCACCACCCAGTACTGATGTTAAACCAGCAATATTTCACCACCCAGTACTGATGGTAAACCAGCAATATCTCACCACCTAGTACTGACGGTAAACCAGAAAAATCTCACCACCCATTAGTGATGGTAAACTAGCAGTATCTCACCACCCAGTACTGATGGTAAACTAGCAAAATCTCCCCACGCAGTACTGATAGTAAACCAGCAATATCTCACCACCCATTACTGATGGTAAACCAGCAGTATCTCACCACCCATTACTGAAGGAAAACCAGAAGTATCTCACCACCCAGTTCTGATGGTAAACCAGCTATATCTCGCCACCCAGTACTTATGGTAAACCAACAAAATCTCACCACCCATTACTGATGGTAAACCAGCAATATATCAACACCCAGCACTGATGGTAAACCAGCAATATCTCACCCCCCAGTACTGATGGTAAACCAGCAATATCTCACCACTCAACACTGATGGTAAACCAGCGTAATCTCACAACATATCACTGATGGTAAACCAGCAATATCTCACCACCCAGCACCAATGGTAACCCAGCAATATCTCACAACCCACTACTGAAGGGAAACCAGCAATATCTCACCACCCATTACTTATGGTAAACCAGCAGTATCTCACCACCCATTACTGAAGGAAAACCAGAAGTATCTCACCACCCAGTTCTGATGGTAAACCAGCTATATCTCGCCACCCAGTACTTATGGTAAACCAACAAAATCTCACCACCCATTACTGATGGTAAACCAGCAATATATCAACACCCAGCACTGATGGTAAACCAGCAATATCTCACCCCCCAGTACTGATGGTAAACCAGCAATATCTCACCACTCAACACTGATGGTAAACCAGCGTAATCTCACAACATATCACTGATGGTAAACCAGCAATATCTCACCACCCAGCACCAATGGTAACGCAGCAATATCTCACAACCCACTACTGAAGGGAAACCAGCAATATCTCACCACCCATTACTGATGGTAAACCAGCAGTATCTCACCACCCATTACTTATGTACACCAGCAGTATCTCACCACCCAGTACTGATGGAAACCGGCCATATCTCACCACCCAGTACTGATGATAAACCACCTATATCTCACCACCCATTACTGATAGTAAACAAGCAGTATCTCAAAACCCAGAACTGATAGTAAACCAGCAATATCTCACCACCCAGTACCGATGGTAAACCAGACGTATCTCACCACCAAGTACTGATGGTCAACCAGCAATATCTCACCACCCAGTACTGATGGTAAACCAGCAATATCTCACCACCCAGTACCGATGATAAACCAGGAATATCTCACCACCCAGTACTGATGGTAAACCATCAATATCTCACCACCCAGTACCGATGGTAGACCATCAATACTTCACCACCCACTACTGACACTAAACCAGCATTATCGCACCACCCAGTATCAATGGTAAACCAGTAGTATCTCACCACCTAGTACTGATGGTAAACCAGCAGTACATCAACACCCAGTACTGATGTTAAACCAGCAATATTTCACCACCCATTACTTATGGTAAACCCACAGTATCTCACCACCCATTACTGATGGTAAACCAGCAGTATCTCACCACCCAGTACCGATGGAAACCAGCCATATCTCACCACCCAGTACTGATGATAAACCAACAATATCTCACCACCTAATACTGATGGTAAACCAGCAGTATCTCACCACCCAGTACTGATAGTAAACCAAGAAATTCTCAACACCCAGTACCGATGGTAAACCAGCAATATCTCACCACCCAGTACCGCTGGTAAACCAAGAAATTCTCAACACCCAGTACCGACGGTAAATCAGCAATATCTCACCACTCAGAACCGATGGTAGACCAGCAATATTTCACCACTCAGTACTGATGCTAAACCAGCATTATCGCACCACCCAGTATCGATGGTAAGCCAGCAGTATCTCACCACCTACTACTGATGGTAAACCAGCAGTATTTCATCATCCATTACTGATGAAAAACCAGCAGTATCTCATGACCCAGTTCTAATGGTAAACCAGCTATATCTCGCCACCCAGTACTAATGGTAAACCAACAATATCTAACCACCCATTACTGATGGTAAACCATCAGTATCTCACCACTCAGTACTGATAGAAGCCAGCCATATCTCACCACCCAGTACTGATGATAAACCAACAATATCACAACTCCCATTACTGATGGTAAACCAGCAGTATCTCACCACCCAGTACTAACAGTAAACCATCAATATCTCAGCACCCAGTACTGATGGTAAACCAGCAATATCTCAACACTCAGTACCAATGGTAGACCAGCAATATCTCACCACCCAGTACTGATGGTAAGCAAGCAGTATCACACCACCAAGTATCAATGCAAAACCAGCAGTATCTCACCACCTAGTACTGATGGTAAACCAGCAGTATCTCACCACCTAGTACTGATGGTAAACCAGCAGTATCTCACCACCCAGTACTGATGTTAAACCAGCAATATCTCACCACCCAGTACTGATGGTAAACCAGCAATATCTCACCACCCAGTACTGATGGTAAACCAGCAATATCTCACCACCCAGTACTGATGGTAAACTAGCAGTATCTCCCCACCCACTACTGATGGTAAACTAGCAGTATCTCACCACCCACTACTTATGGTAAACCAGCAATATCTCACCACCCTTTACTGATGGTAAACCAGCAGTATCTCAACACCCATTACTGATGGCAAACTGCCATTATCTTACCACCCAGTACTGATGGTAAACCAACAATATCTCACCACCCATTACTGATGGTAAACCAGCAATATCTAAACACACAGTATCGACGGTAAACCAGCAATATCTCCCCACCCAGTACTGATGGTAAATCAGCAGTATCTCACCACCCAGTATCAATGGTAAACCAGCAGTATCTAGCCACCTATTTCTGATGTTAAACCAGCAGTATCTCACAACCCAGTACTGATGGTAAACCAGCAATATCTCACCACCTTGCACTGATGGTAAACCAGAAATATCTCACCATCCAGTACTGATGTTGAACCAGCAATAGTTCACCACCCATTAGTGATGGTAAACTAGCAGTATCTCACCACCCATTACTGATGGTAAACTAGCAGTATCTCACCACCCATTACTGATGGTAAACCAGCAGTATCTCACCACCCAGTACTGATGGTAAACTAGCAATATCCCACTACCCAGTACTGATAGTAAACCAGCAATATATCACCACCCATTACTGATTGTAAACAAGCAGTATCTCATCCCCCCTTTACTGATGGAAAACCAGCAGTATCTCACCACCCGTTCTGATGGTAAACCAACTGCATCTCACCACCCAGTACTGATGGTAAACCAACAATATCTTACCACCCAGTACTGATGGTAAACTAGCAGTATCGCACCGCCCAGAATAAATGCTAAATCAGCAGTATCTCAACACCTAGTACTGATGGTAAGCTAGCAGTATCTCACCACACAGGACTGATATTAAACCAGCAATATCTCACCACCCGGACTGATGGTAAACCAGAAATATCTCACCACCCAGTACTGATGGTAAACTAGCAATATCTCACCACCCAGTACTGATGGTAAACTTGCAGTATCTCACCACCCATTACTGATGGGAATCTAGCAGTATCTCAACACCCACTACTGATGGTAAACCAGCAATATCTCTCCACTCTTTACTGATGGTAAACCAGCAGTATCTCACCACCTATAACTGATGGTAAACCAACAATATCTCACCAGCCAGTACTGATGGTAAACCAACAATATCTCACCACCCGTTACTGATGGTAAACTAGCAGTATCTAACCACCCATTACTGATGGTACACTAGCAGTGTCTCATCACCCACTACTGATGGTAAACCAGAAATATCTAACCACCCATTATTGATGGTAAACCAGCAGTATATCACAACCCATTACTGATGGAAAACTAGTAGTATCTCAACACTCAGTACCGATGGTAAACCAGCAATATCTGACCACTCAGTACTGATGGCAAACCAGCAGTATCTCACCACCCAGTATCAATGGTAAACCAGCAGTATCTAACTACATACAACTGATGGTAAACCAGCAGTATATCAACACAAAGTACTAATGTTAAACCAGCAATATCTCACCACCCAGTACTGATGGTAAACCAGTAATAACTCACAACCCAGTACTGATGGTAAAGCAGCAATATCTCACCACGCAATACTGATTGTAAATTAGCAGTATCTCACCACCCATTACTGATGGTAAACTAGCAGTATCTCAGCACCCAGTACTGATGGTAAACCAGCAATATCTCACCACCCATTACTGATGGTAAACCTGTAGGATCTCACCACCCAGTACCGATGGTAAACCAGCAATACCTCACCGCCCAGTACTGATGGGAAACCAGCAATATCTCACCACTCAGTACCGATGGTAAAGCAGCAGTATCTCACCACCTAGAACTGATTGTAAACCAGCAGTACCTCACTGCCTAGTACTGATGTTAAACCAGCAATGTCTCACTACCCAGTACTGATGGTAAACGAGCAATCTCTCACCATCCAGTACTGATGGTAAACCAGCAATATCTCACCACCCAGTAGTGATGGTAAACTAGCAGTATCTAACCACCCATTACTAATGGTACACTAGCAGTATGTCACCACCCACTACTGATGGCAAACGAGAAATATCTAACCACCCATTACTGATGGGAAATCAGCAGTATCTCACCACCCATTACTGATGGTAAACCAGCAGTATATCACCACCCATTACTGATGGAAAACTAGCAGTATCTCAACACGCAGTACCGATGGTAAACGAGCAATATCTCAACACTCAGTACTGATGGCAAACCAGCAGTACCTCACCACCCAGTATCGATGGTAAACCAGCAGTATCTAACTACATACTACTGATGGTAAACCAGCAATATATCAACACCAAGTACTAATGTTAAACCAGCAATATCTCACCATCCAGTACTGATGATAAACCAATAATATCTCACAACACAGTACTGGTGGTAAAGCAGCAATATCTCACCACCCAATACTGATGGTAAACCAGCAGTATCTCACCATGCATTACTGACAGTAAACACACAGTATCTCACCACCCATTACTGATGGTAAAACAGCAATATCTCAACACCCAGTACTGATGGTAAACTAGCAGTATCTCACCACCCATTACTGATGGTAAACTAGCAGTATCTCACCACCCATTACTGATGGTAAACTAGCAGTATCTCACCACCCAGTACTGATGGTAAATCAGCAATATCTCACCACCCATTACTGATGGTATACCAGCAGTATCTCACCACGCATTACTGATGGTAAACATACAGTATCTCACCACCCATTACTGATGGTAAACCAGCAATATCTCAACACCCAGTACTGATGGTAAACTAGCAGTATCTCACCACCCACTACTGATGGTAAACTAGCAGCATCTCATCACGCAGTATTGATGGTAAACCAGCAATATCTCACCACCCAGTACTGATGATAAACCAGCAATATTTCACCAGCGAATAGTGATTGTAAACCAGCAATATCTCACCACCTAGTACTGATGGTAAACCAGCAAAATCTCACCACCCTTTAGTGATGGTAAACTAGCAGTATCTCACCACCCAGTACTGAAGGTAAACTAGCAAAATCTCCCATTCCAGTACTGATAGTAAGCCAGCAATATCTCACCACCCATTACTGATGGTAAACCAGCAGTATCGCACCACCCATTACTGATGGAAAACTAGAAGTATCTCACCACCCAGTTCTGATGGTAAACCAGCTATATCTCGCCACCCAGTACTTATGGTAAACCAACAAAATCTCACCACCTATTACTGATGGTAAACCAGCAATATATCAACATCCAGCACTGATGGTAAACCAGCAATATCTCACCCTCAGTACTGATGGTAAACCAGCAATATCTCACCACTCAACACTGATGGTAAACCAGCATCATCTCACAAAATATCACTGATGGTAAACCAGCAATATCTCACCACCCAGCACCAATGGTAACCCAGCAATACCTCACAACCCAGTACTGAAGGGAAACCAGCAATATCTCACCACCATTTACTGATGGTAAACCAGCAGTATCTCACCACCCATTAGTTATGTAAACCAGCAGTATCTCACCACCCAGTACTGATGGAAACCGGCCATATCTCACCAACCAGTACTGATGATAAACCACCTATATCTCACCACCCATTACTGATGGTAAACCAGCAGTATCTCAACACCCAGAACTGATAGTAAACCAGCAATATCTCACCACCCAGTACCAATGGTAAACCAGAAGTATCTCACCACCAAGTACTGATGGTCAACCAGCAATATCTCAACACCCAGTACCGATGGTAAACCAGCAATATCTCACCACCCAGTACCAATGATAAACCAGGAATATCTCACCACCCAGTACTGACGGTAAACCAGCAATATCTCACCACCCAGTACCGATGGTAGACTAGCAATATCTCACCCCCCAGTACTGATGCTAAACCAGCATTATCGCACCACCCAGTATCGATGGTAAACCAGTAGTATCTCTCCACCTAGTACTGATGGTAAACCAGCAGTACATCAACACCCAGTACTGATGTTAAACCAGCAATATTTCGCCACCCATTACATATGGTAAACCAGCAGTATCTCGCCACTCATTACTGATGGTAAACCAGCAGTATCTCACCACCCAGTACCGAAGGAAACCAGCTGCATCTCACCACCCAGTACTAATGATAAACCAACAATATCTCAACACCCAATACTGATGGTAAACCAGCAGTATCTCACCAACCAGTACTGATAGTAAACCAGCAATATCTCAGCACCCAGTTCCGATGGTAACCAGAAATATCTCACCACCAAGTACTGATGGTAAACCAGCAATATCTCACCACCCAGTATCGATGGTAAACCAGCAATATCTCACCACCCAGTACCGATGATAAACCAGCAATATCTCACCACCCAGTACCGACGGTAAACCAGCAACATCTCACCACCCAGAACCAATGGTATACCAGCAATATTTCACCAGTCAGTACTGATGCCAAACAAGCATTATCACACCACCCAGTATCGATGGTAAACCAGCAGTATCTCACCACCTAGTACTGATGGTAAACCAGCAATATCTCACCACCCAGTACTGATGGTAAACAAACAATATCTCACCACCCATTACTGATGGTAAACCAGCAATTTCTCAACACCCAGTACTGATGGTAAACTAGCAGTATCTCACCACCCATTACTGATGGTAAACTAGCAGTATCTTACCACCCAGTACTTATGGTAAACCAGCAATATCTCACCACTCAGTACTGATGTTAAACCAGCAATATCTCACCACCCAGTACTGATGGTAAGAAAGCAATATCTCACCACTTAGTACTGATGGTAAACCAGCAATATCTCACCACCCAGTAATGATGGTAAACAAGCAATATCTCACCACCTAGTACTGATGGTAAGCCAGCAATATCTCAATACCCAGCACTGATGGTAAACCAGCAATATCTCACCCCTCAGTACTGATGGTAAACCAGCAATATTTCACAATCTATCACTGATGGTAAACCAGCAATATATCACCACCCAGTGCCGATGGTAACCCAGCAATATCTCTCCACCCAGTAGTGAAGGTAAATGAGCAATATCTCACTCATTACTGATGGTAAACCAGCAGTATCTCATCACCCAGTACTGATAATAAAACAGAAACATCTCACACCAAGTACTGATGGTAAGCCAGCAATATTTCAAAACCCAGTACTGATGGTAATCCAGCAATATCTCACCACCTAGTACCGATGGTAAACGAGGAAAATCTCACCACCCAGTACCAATGGTGAACCAGCAATATCTCAGCACCCAGTACCGATGGTGGACCAGCAATATCTCACCACCCAGTACTGATGCTAAACTAGCATTATCACACCACTCAGTATTGATGGTAAACCAGCAGTATCTCACAACCTAGTACGGATGGTAACCAGCAATATATCACCACCCAGTACTGATGTTAAACCAGCAATATCTCACCACCCAGTACTGATGGTAAATCAGCAGTATATCACCACCCAGTACTGATGTTAAACCAACAATATCTCACCACACAGTATTGATGGAACACCAGCAATATCCCACCACCTAGTACTGATGGTAAACCAGCAAAATCTCACCACCCATTAGTGATGGTAAACTAGCAGTATCTCACCAACCAGTACTGATGGTAAACAAGCAAAATCTCCCCACCCAGTACTGATAGTAAGCCAGCAATATCTCACCACCCATTAGTGCTGGTAAACCAGCAGTATCGCACCACCCATTACTGATGGAAAACCAGAAGTATCTCACCACCCAGTTCTGATGGTAAACCAGCTATATCTTGCCACCCAGTACTTATGGTAAACCAACAAAATCTCACCACCCATTACTGATGGTAAACCAGCAATATATCAGCACCTAGCACTGATGGTAAACCAGCAATATCTCACCACCAGTACTGATGGTAAACCAGCAATATCTCACCACTCAACACTGATGGTAAACCAGCATCATCTCACAAAATATCACTGATGGTAAACCAGCAATATCTCACCACGCAGCACCAATGGTAACCCAGCAATATCTCACCACCCATTACTGATGGTAAACCAGCAGTATCTCACCAACCATTACTTATGAAAACCCGACAGTATATCACCACCCAGTACTTATGGAAACCGGCCATATCTCACCACCCAGTACTGATGATAAACCACCTATATCTCACCACCCATTACTGATGGTAAACCAGCAGTATCTCAACACCCAGAACTGATAGTAAACCAGCAATATCTCACCGCCCAGTACCGATGGTAAACTGGACATATCTCACCACCAAGTAGTGATGGTCAACCAACAATATCTCAACACCCAGTACCGATGGTAAACCAGCAATATCTCACCACCCAGTACCGATGATAAACCAGGAATATCTCAGCACCCGGTACTGATGGTAAACCAGCAATATCTCACCACCCAGTACCGATGGTAGACCAGCAATATCTCACCACCCAGTACTGACCGTAAACCAGCATTATCACACCACCCAGTATCGATGGTAAACCAGTAGTATCTCAACACCTAGTACTGATGGTAAACCAGCAGTACATCAACACCCAGTACTGATGTTAAACCAGCAATATTTTACCACCCATTACTTATGGTAAACCAGCAGTATCTCACCACCCATTACTGATGGTAAACCAGCAGTATCTCACCACCCAGTACTGAAGGAAACCAGCCATATCTCACCACCCAGTACTAATGATAAACCAACAATATCTCACCACCCAATACTGATGGTAAACCAGCAGTATCTCACCAACCAGTACTGATAGTAAACCAGCAATATCTCAGCATCCAGTACCGATGGTAACCAAAAATATCTCACCACCAAGTACTGATGGTAAACCAGCAATATCTCACCACCCAGTACCGATGGTAAACCAGCAATATCTCACCACCCAGTACCGACGGTAAACCAGCAATATCTCACCACCCAGAACCGATGGTAGACCAGCAATATTTAACCACTCAGTACTGATGCTAAACCAGCATTATCGCACCACCCAGCATCGATGGTAAACCAGCAGTATCTCACCACCTACTACTGATGGTAAATCAGCAGTATCTCACCACCAAGTAGTGATGGTAAACCAGCAATATCTCACCACCCAGTACTGATGGTAGATAAGCAATATCTCACCACCCATTACTGATGGTAGACTAGCAGTATCTCAGCACCCAGTACTTATGGAAAACCAGCAATATCTCACCACTCAGTACTGATGTTAAACCTGCAATATCTCACCACCCAGTACTGATGGTAAACCAGCAATATCTCACCACCTAGTACTGATGGTAAACCAGCAATATCTCACCGCCTAGTACTGATGGTAAACAAGCAATATCTCACCACCCATTACTGATGGTAAACCAGTAATATCTCAACACCCGGCACTGATGGTAAACCAGCAATATCTCACCCCTCAGTACTGATGGTAAACCAGCAATATTTCACAACCTATTACTGATAGTAAACCAGCAATATATCACCACCCAGTGCCGATGGTAACCCAGCAATATCTCACCACCAAGTAGTGAAGGTAAACCAGCAATATCTCACTCATTACTGATGGTAAACCAGCAGTATCTCATCACCCAGTACTGATAGTAAACCAGACATATCTAACCACCAAGTACTGATGGTAAACCAGCAATATCTCAAAACCCAGTACCGATGGTGGACCAGCAATATCTCACCACCCAGTACTGATGCTAAACCAGCATTATCGCACCACCCAGTATCGATGGTAAACCAGCAGTATCTCACCACCTATTACGGATGGTAAACCAGCAGTATATCACCACCCAGTACTGATGGTAAACCAGCAATCTCTCACCATCCAGTACTGATGGTAAACCAGCAATATCTCACCACCCAGTAGTGATGGTAAACTAGCAGTATCTAACCACCCATTACTAATGGTACACTAGCAGTATGTCACCACCCACTACTGATGGCAAACGAGAAATATCTAACCACCCATTACTGATGGGAAATCAGCAGTATCTCACCACCCATTACTGATGGTAAACCAGCAGTATATCACCACCCATTACTGATGGAAAACTAGCAGTATCTCAACACGCAGTACCAATGGTAAACTAGCAATATCTCAACACTCAGTACTGATGGCAAACCAGCAGTACCTCACCACCCAGTAGTGATGGTAAACCAGCAGTATCTAACTACATACTACTGATGGTAAACCAGCAATAAATCAACACCAAGTACTAATGTTAAACCAGCAATATCTCACCATCCAGTACTGATGGTAAACCAATAATATCTCACAACACAGTACTGGTGGTAAAGCAGCAATATCTCACCACCCAATACTGATGGTAAACCAGCAGTATCTCACCATGCATTACTGACAGTAAACACACAGTATCTCACCACCCATTACTGATGGTAAAACAGCAATATCTCAACACCCAGTACTGATGGTAAACTAGCTGTATCTCACCACCCATTACTGATGGTAAACTAGCAGTATCTCACCACCCATTACTGATGGTAAACTAGCAGTATCTCACCACCCAGTACTGAAGGTAAATCAGCAATATCTCACCACCCATTACTGATGGTATACCAGCAGTATCTCACCACGCATTACTGATGGTAAACATACAGAATCTCACCACCCATTACTGATGGTAAACCAGCAATATCTCAACACCCAGTACTGATGGTAAACTAGCAGTATCTCACCACCCACTACTGATGGTAAACTAGCAGTATCTCATCACGCAGTATTGATGGTAAACCAGCAATATCTCACCACCCAGTACTGAAGATAAACCAGCAATATTTCACCACCGAGTACTGATGGTAAACCAGCAATATCTCACCACCTAGTACTGATGGTAAACCAGCAAAATCTCACCACCCTTTAGTGATGGTAAACTAGCAGTATCTCACCACCCAGTACTGAAGGTAAACTAGCAAAATCTCCCATTCCAGTACTGATAGTAAGCCAGCAATATCTCACCACCCATTACTGATGGTAAACCAGCAGTATCGCACCACCCATTACTGATGGAAAACTAGAAGTATCTCACCACCCAGTTCTGATTGTAAACCAGCTATATCTCGCCACCCAGTACTTATGGTAAACCAACAAAATCTCACCACCCATTACTGATGGTAAACCAGCAATATATCAACATCCAGCACTGATGGTAAACCAGCAATATCTCAACCCCAGTACTGATGGTAAACCAGCAATATCTCACCACTCAACACTGATGGTAAACCAGCATCATCTCACAAAATATCACTGATGTTAAACCAGCAATATCTCACCACCCAGCACCAATGGTAACCCAGCAATACCTCACAACCCAGTACTGAAGTTAAACCAGCAATATCTCACCACAATTTACTGATGGTAAACCAGCAGTATCTCACCACCCATTAGTTATGTAAACCAGCAGTATCTCACCACCCAGTACTGATGGAAACCGGCCATATCTCACCAACCAGTACTGATGATAAACCACCTATATCTCACCACCCATTACTGATGGTAAACCAGCAGTATCTCAACACCCAGAACTGATAGTAAACCAGCAATATCTCACCACCCAGTACCAATGGTAAACCAGACGTATCTCACCACCAAGTACTGATGGTCAACCAGCAATATCTCAACACCCAGTACTGATGGTAAACCAGCAATATCTCACCACCCAGTACCAATGATAAACCAGGAATATCTCACCACCCAGTACTGACGGTAAACCAGCAATATATCACCACCCAGTACCGATGGTAGACTAGCAATATCTCACCCCCAGTACTGATGCTAAACCAGCATTATCGCACCACCCAGTATCGATGGTAAACCAGTAGTATCTCACCACCTAGTACTGATGGTAAAACAGCAGTACATCAACACCCAGTACTGATGTTAACCAGCAATGTTTCGCCACCCATTACATATGGTAAACCAGCAGTATCACACCACTCATTACTGATGGTAAACCAGCAGTATCTCACCACCCAGTACCGAAGGAAACCAGCCGCATCTCACCACCCAGTACTAATGATAAACCAACAATATCTCAACACCCAATACTGATGGTAAACCAGCAGTATCTCACCAACCAGTACTGATAGTAGACCAGCAATATCTCACCACCCAGTATCGATGGTAAACCAGCAATATCTCACCACCCAGTACCGATGATAAATCAGCAATATCTCACCACCCAGTACTGATGGTAAACCAGCAACATCTCACCACCCAGAACCGATGGTATACCAGCAATATTTCACCAGTCAGTACTGATGCTAAACAAGCATTATCGCACCACCCAGTATCGATGGTAAACCAGCAGTATCTCACCACCTAGTACTGATGGTAAACCAGCAATATCTCACCACCCAGTACTGATGGTAAACAAGCAATATCTCACCACGCATTAGTGATGGTAAACTAGCAATATCTCATCACCCATTACTGATGGTAAACTAGCAGTATCTCACCACCCATTACTGATGGTAAACTAGCAGCATCTTTCCACCCAGTACTTATGGTAAACCAGCAATATCTCACCACTCAGTACTGATGTTAAACCAGCAATATCTCACCACCTAGTACTGATGGTAAGACAGCAATATCTCACCACTTAGTACTGACGGTAAACCAGCAATATCTCACCACCCAGTAATGATGGTAAACAAGCAACATCTCACCACCTAGTACTGATGGTAAGCCATCAATATCTCAATACCCAGCACTGATGGTAAACCAGCAATATCTCACCCCTCAGTACTGATGGTAAACCAGCAATATTTCACAACCTATCACTGAGGGTAAACCAGCAATATATCACCACCCAGTGCCGATGGTAACCCAGCAATATCTCTCCACCCAGTAGTGAAGGTAAATGAGCAATATTTCACTCATTACTGATGGTAAACCAGCAGTATCTCATCACCCAGTACTGATAATAAACCAGAAACATCTCACACCAAGTACTGATGGTAACCCAGCAATATCTCAAAACCCAGTACTGATGGTAATCCAGCAATATCTCACCACCTAGTACCGATGGTAAACGAGGAAAATCTCACCACCCAGTACCGATGGTGAACCAGCAATATCTCAGCACCCAGTACCGATGGTGGACCAGCAATATCTCACCACCCAGTACTGATGCTAAACTAGCATTATCACACCACTCAGTATCGATGGTAAACCAGCAGTATCTCACAACCTAGTACGGATGGTAACCAGCAGTATATCACCACCCAGTACTGATGTTAAACCAGCAACATCTCACCACCCAGTACTGATGGTAAACCAGCAGTATATCACCACCCAGTACTGATGTTAAACCAACAATATCTCACCACACAGTACTGATGGAACACCAGCAATATCCCACCACCTAGTACTGATGGTAAACCAGCAAAATCTCACCACCCATTAGTGATTGTAAACTAGCAGTATCTCACCAACCAGTACTGATAGTAAACAAGCAAAATCTCCACACCCAGTACTGATAGTAAGCCAGCAATATCTCACCACCCATTAGTGCTGGTAAACCAGCAGTATCGCACCACCCATTACTGATGGAAAACCAGAAGTATCTCACCACCCAGTTCTGATGGTAAACCAGCTATATCTCACCACCCAGTACTTATGGTAAACCAACAAAATCTCACCACCCATTACTGATGGTAAACCAGCAATATATCAACACCCAGCACTGATGCTAAACCAGCAATATCTCACCACCAGTACTGATGGTAAACCAGCAATATCTCACCACTCAACACTGATGGTAAACCAGCATCATCTCACAAAATATCACTGATGGTAAACCAGCAATATCTCACCACCCAGCACCAATGGTAACCCAGCAATATCTCACAACCCAGTACTGAAGGTAAACCAGCAATATCTCACCACCCATTACTGATGGTAAACCAGCAGTATCTCACCACCCATTACTTATGTAAACCAGCAGTATATCACCACCCAGTACTTATGGAAACCGGCCATATCTCACCACCCAGTACTGATGATAAACCACCTATATCTCACCACCCATTACTGATGGTAAACCAGCAGTATCTCAACACCCAGAACTGATAGTAAACCAGCAATATCTCACCACCCAGTACCGATGGTAAACTGGACATATCTCACCACCAAGTACTGATGGTCAACCAACAATATCTCAACACCCAGTACCGATGGTAAACCAGCAATATCTCACCACCCAGTACTGATGATAAACCAGGAATATCTCAGCACCCAGTACTGATGGTAAACCAGCAATATCTCAACACCCAGTACCGATGGTAGACCAGCAATATCTCACCACCCAGTACTGACCGTAAACCAGCATTATCACACCACCCAGTATCGATGGTAAACCAGTAGTATCTCAACACCTAGTACTGATGGTAAACCAGCAGTACATCAACACCCAGTACTGATGTTAAACCAGCAATATCTCACCACCCATTACTTATGGTAAACCAGCAGTATCTCACCACCCATTACTGATGGTAAACCAGCAGTATCTCACCACCCAGTACTGAAGGAAACCAGCCATATCTCACCACCCAGTACTAATGATAAACCAACAATATCTCACCACCCAATACTGATGGTAAACCAGCAGTATCTCACCAACCAGTACTGATAGTAAACCAGCAATATCTCAGCACCCAGTACCGATGGTAACCAGAAATATCTCACCACCAAGTACTGATGGTAAACCAGCAATATCTCACCACCCAGTACCGATGGTAAACCAGCAATATCTCACCACCCAGTACCGATGGTAAACCAGCAATATCTCACCACCCAGTACCGACGGTAAACCAGCAATATCTCGCCACCCAGAACCGATGGTAGACCAGCAATATTTCACCACTCAGTACTGATGCTAAACCAGCATTATCACACCACCCAGCATCGATGGTAAACCAGCAGTATCTCACCACCTACTACTGATGGTAAATCAGCAGTATCTCACCACCAAGTACTGATGGTAAACCAGCAATATCTCACCACCCAGTACTGATGGTAGATAAGCAATATCTCACCACCCATTACTGATGGTAGACTAGCAGTATCTCAGCACCCAGTACTTATGGTAAACCAGCAATATCTCACCACTCAGTACTGATGTTAAACCAGCAATATCTCACCACCCAGTACTGATGGTAAACCAGCAATATCTCACCACCTAGTACTGATGGTAAACCAGCAATATCTCACCACCTAGTACTGATGGTAAACAAGCAATATCTCACCACCCATTACTGATGGTAAACCAGTAATATCTCAACACCCGGCACTGATGGTAAATCAGCAATATCTCACCCCTCAGTACTGATGGTAAACCAGCAATATTTCACAACCTATTACTGATAGTAAACCAACAATATATCACCACCCAGTGCCGATGGTAACCCAGCAATATCTCACCACCCAGTAGTGAAGGTAAACCAGCAATATCTCACTCATTACTGATGGTAAACCAGCAGTATCTCATCACCCAGTACTGATAGTAAACCAGACATATCTAACCACCAAGTACTGATGGTAAACCAGCAATATCTCAAAACCCAGTACCGATGGTGGACCAGCAATATCTCACCACCCAGTACTGATGCTAAACCAGCATTATCGCACCACCCAGTATCGATGGTAAACCAGCAGTATCTCACCACCTAGTACGGATGGTAAACCAGCAGTATATCACCACCCAGTACTGATGTTAAACCAGCAATATCTCACCAGCCAGTACTGATGGTAAACCAGCAATATCTCACCACCTAGTACTGATGGTAAACTAGCAATATCTCACTACACAGTACTGATGGCAAACAATCAATATCTCACCACGCATCAGTGATGGTAAACTAGCAGTATCTCACCACCCAGTACTGGTGGTAAACTAGCAATATCTCACCACCCAGTATCGATGGTAAACCAGCAGTATCTCACCACCTAGTACGGATGGTAAACCAGCAGTATATCACCACCCAGTACTGATGTTAAACCAGCAATATCTCACCAGCCAGTACTGACTGTAAACCAGCAATATCTCACCACCTAGTACTGATGGTAAACTAGCAATATCTCACTACACAGTACTGATGGCAAACAATCAATATCTCACCACGCATCAGTGATGGTAAACTAGCAGTATCTCACCACCCAGTACTGGTGGTAAACTAGCAATATCTCACCACCCAGTACTGATAGTAAACCAGCAATATCTCACCACCCATTACTGATGGTAAACCAGCAGTATCTCACCATCCATTACTGATGAAAAACCAGCAGTATCTCACCACACAGTTCTAATGGTAAACCAGCTATATCTCGCCACCCAGTACTAATGTTAAACCAACAATATCTCACCACCCATTACTGATGGTAAACCAGCAATAACTCACCACTCAGCACTGATGGTAATCCAGCAATATCTCACCACCCATCACTGATGGTAAACCAGCAATATCTCACCAGCCAGTACTGATGGTAAACCAGCAATAACTCACCACTCAGCACTGATGGTAATCCAGCAATATCTCACCACCCATCACTGATGGTAAACCAGCAATATCTCACCACCCAGCACTGATCATAACCCAGCAATATCTCACCACCCACTGCTGAATGTAAACCAGCAATATCTCAGCAACCAATACTGATGGTAAACCATCAGTATCTCACCACCCATTACTGATGGTAAAACAGCAGTATCTCACCACCCAGTACTGATGGAAACCAGCCATATCTCACCACCCAGTACTGATAATAAACCAACAATATCTCACCACCCATTACTGATGGTAAACCAGCAGTATCTCACCACCCAGTACTGATAGTAAACCAGCAATATCTCACCACCCAGTACCAATGGTAAACCAGCAATATCTCACCAAGTACTGATGGTAAACCAGCAATATCTCACCACCCAGTACTAATGGTAAACCAGCAATATCTCACCACCCAGTACTGATGGTAAACCAACAATATCTCACCACCCAGTACCGATGATAAACCAGCAATATCTCAACACTCAGTACCGATGGTAGACCAGCAATATCTCACCACCCAGTACTGATGGTAAACAAGCAGTATCACACGACCAAGTATCAATGCTAAACCAGCAGTATCTCACCACCTAGTACTGATGGTAAACTAGCAGTATCTCACCACCCAGTACTGATGTTAAACCAGCAATATCTCACCACCCAGTACTGATGGTAAACCATCAATATCTCACCACCCAGTACTGAGGGTAAACCAGCAATATCTCACCACCCAGTACTGATGGTAAACTAGCAGTATCTCAGCACCCACTACTGATCGTAAACTAGCAGTATCTCACCACCCACTACTTATGGTAAACCAGCAATATCTCACCACCCTTTACTGATGGTAAACCAGCAGTATCTCACCACCCATTACTGATGGCAAACCAATATTATCTTACCACCCAGTACTGATGGTAAACCAACAATATCTCACCACCCAGTACTGATGGTAAATCAGCAGTATCTCACCACCCAGTATCAGTGGTAAACCAGCAGTATCCAGCCACCTATTACTGATGTTAAACCAGCAGTATCTCACCACCCAGTACTGATGGTTAACCAGCAATATCTCACCACCCAGTACTGATGGTAAACCAGCAATATCTCACCACCCAGTACTGATTGTAAACTATCAGTATCTCACCACCCATTACTGATTGTAAACTAGCAGTATCTCACCACTGAGTACTGATGCTAACCAGCAATATATCACCACCCAGTACTGATGTTAAACCAGTAATATTTCACCACCCAGTACTGATGGTAAACCAGCAATATCTCACCAAACTTTACTGATGGTGAACCAGCAGTATCTCACCACCCATTACTGATGGCAAACCAACATTATCTTACCACACAGTACTGATGGTAAACCAACAATATCTCACCACCCATTACTGATGGTAAACCAGCAATATCTAAACACACAGTACCGATGGTAAACCAGCAATATCTCTCCACCCAGTACTGATGGTTAACCAGCAATATCTCACCCCCCAGTACTGATGGTAAACCAGGAATATCTCACCACCCAGTACTGATCGTAAACTATCAGTATCTCACCACCCATTACTGATTGTAAACTAGCAGTATCTCACCACTGAGTACTGATGCTAACCAGCAATATCTCACCACCCAGTACTGATGTTAAACCAGTAATATTTCACCACCCAGTACTGATGGTAAACCAGCAATATATCAACACCTTGCAATGATTGTAAACCAGCAATATCTCACCATCCAGTACTGATGGTGAACCAGCAATAGCTCACCAGCCATTAAAGATGGTAAACTAGCAGTATCTCACCACCTATTACTGATGGTAAACTAGCAGTATCTCACCACCCAGTACTGATGGTAAACAAGCAATATCCCACTACCCAGTACTGATAGCAAACCAGCAGTATCTCACCACCCAGTTCTGATGGTAAACCAACTGCATCTCACCACCCATTACTAATGGTAAACTAGCAGTATCTCACCACCCAGTACTGATGGTAAACTAGCAATATCCCACTACCCAGTACTGATAGTAAACCAGCAATATCTCACTACCCATTACTGATGGTAAACCAGCAGTATCTCAACCACCAGCACTGATGGTAAACCAGCAATATCTTACCACCCAGTACTGATGGGAAACCAGCAATATCTCACCACCCAGTACTGATGGTAAACAAGCAGTATCACACCACCAAGTATCAAGTTAAACCAGCAGTATCTCACCACCTAGTACTGATGGTAAACTAGCAGTATCTCACCACCCAGTACTGATGGTAAACCATCAATATCTCACCACCCAGTACTGATGGTAAACCAGCAATATCTCACCACCCAGTACTGATAGTAAACTAGCAGTATCTCACCACCCACTACTGATCGTAAACTAGCAGTATCTCACCACCCACTACTTATGGTAAACCAGCAATATCTCACCACCCTTTACTGCTGGTGGCAAACCAGTATTATCTTACCATCCAGTACTGATGGTAAACCAACAATATCTCACCACCCAGTACTAATGGTAAATCAGCAGTATCTCACCACCCAGTATCAGTGGTAAACCAGCAGTATCTAGCCACCTATTACTGATGTTAAACCAGCAGTATCTCACCACCCAGTACTGATGGTTAACTAGCAATATCTCACCACCCAGTGCTGATGGTAAACCAGCAATATCTCACCACCCAGTACTGATTGTAAACTATCAGTATCTCACCACCCATTACTGATTGTAAACAGGCAGTATCTCACCACTGAGTACTGATGCTAACCAGCAATATATCACCACCCAGTACTGATGTTAAACCAGTAATATTTCACCACCCAGTACTGAGGGTAAACCAGCAATATCTCACCACCCTTTACTGATGGTAAACCAGCAGTATCTCACCACCCATTACTGATGGCAAACCAACATTATCTTACCACCCAGTACTGATGGTAAACCAACAATATCTCACCACCCATTACTGATGGTAAACCAGCAATATCTAAACACACAGTACCGATGGTAAACCAGCAATATCTCCCCACCCAGTACTGATGGTTAACCAGCAATATCTCACCACCCAGTACTGATGGTAAACCAGCAATATCTCACCACCCAGTACTGATCGTAAACTATCAGTATCTCACCACCCATTACTGATTGTAAACTAGCAGTATCTCACCACTGAGTACTGATGCTAACCAGCAATATCTCACCACCCAGTGCTGATGTTAAACCAGTAATATTTCACCACCCAGTACTGATGGTAAACCAGCAATATCTCACCATCCAGTACTGATGGTGAACCAGCAATAGCTCACCAGCCATTAAAGATGGTAAACTAGCAGTATCTCACCACCTATTAGTGATGGTAAACTAGCAGTATCTCACCACCCAGTACTGATGGTAAACTAGCAATATCCCACTACCCAGTACTGATAGTAAACCAGCAATATCTCACCACCCATTACTGATTGTAAACCAGCAATATCTTACCACCCAGTACTGATGGTAAACCAGCAATATCTCACCACTCAGCACTGATGGTGAACCAGCAATATCTCACCACCCAGTACTGATGGTAAACCAGCAGTATCGCACCGCCCAGTTTCAGTGCTAAAACAGCAGTATCTCATCACCTAGTACTGATGGTAAACTAGCAGTATCTCACCACCCAGTACTGATGTTAAACCAGCAATATCTCACCACCCAGTACTGATGGTAAACCATCAATATCTCTCCACCCAGCACTAATGGTAATTCAGCTATATCCTTCATTAAATAAGTTTTCTTTACATATGCCGGGAGAAAAGTTTTGATCACCCATCCGGTTATCCTGACTGTTTTCTAAAAGTCGGTAAACAAGTGCTCTGCTTGTTTCTAAAAGAAGATTATTCTGCAAATGGAGAATGTGCTGGGATTGGTGATTCTCATGCCATCTAGTGGTAGTCACTTGCTAGTACTGGTTTAGATCTCCTGAAAAGGTGTTTGCCTTACCAATGGTCCTACATCTCAGAGTTCAAAGAGTGCTGACATATTCATAGCATGGAATACTGAGCAGAGTTCACCCCTTCAAAAGACTACATAACACTGAGTAGAGGAACAGAAATTTGTAAAAACAATATAGCTAATGGTACTGCAATCTGAGATATTTTTGTGAAGACATTTTGACATCTCTGTTAAGCAGGTTTAGATGCTTAGTGAGGTACATGGAAAGGGTGACATTGTATTTCATGATAAGCTTAATTAGAAAAGAATAAAGTTGGACTATAACTTCTTTTGATTTCAAGGAGGTACCATGAAGGATAAGTTCTGCAAGGTAGAAAGAAGTTAGAAGACTCTTTAACCCCCACAAATACATGGAAGTCAAAGGACTCTTATCAACAGTGGCACATAATTCTCTGACAATGCTGTTGGATTCAAGTGGGACATTATCAGTACAGATGTAATTCTAGATGTACCAAAATGAACTATACTGCATTTTTTGGCAATGAGGATATGCTTATGAATGGGACACAAAAGATTTGTTTTAACTAGTCCTTGCAGGACAATTTCAGAATCATAATTTTGTTTGAATAACCAGTGCCAGTTTGCAGTCATCAGCAGACTTGGTACGCCATCGTCCATTGAAAACATCATTCAAGCCAGAGAATAGGAGAAAGCCCAGGACTGAGCCCTTTGGGATACCACTGGTGATGCTCTTCTGTTTATAGTAGCCATTCCAGCTTAATAGTTAGGGTTTTGTCCAACAGTGATTTAACTGTCTAGCAAACTTTGTGTGAGTTAATGTTGAGTTGTGAGAGTTTATCAATAATCAAAGCATGGGGGAAAGTGTCGGTGGCATTAACAATGTCCAGTTAGGCAACATGAACTGCATGTCCCTATAAGTGGTCTCAATGACCTTTTCAGAAAAAATTAACAAGGTCAACCAGGGATTATCTGTCTTTTAGAAGGTAAAATGGTGTGATGTATGAATGTAAGTCATCAATATCATTGTTTGGTAGTTCAGTTGTAATACGTCCCATAGCCTTAAAAATAATACTAGTGAGAGTGATATGCCTAAAATTACCCAGGGTCTGTAGCTGTTGTCTAAACATGGGGAATGTAACCAATGGGAAGACTCATGTTGAGAAGATGGTGATGGGATTTTGCTAGATGGAACTTAGTAATTCTCAGCAGAGAAACCTTTAGTACCTATGGAACAGATGTTTTTAATTTTGGAAAGTGCCAGAAGAACTTGGACCAAAATAATTTCAGGAGGGGAAGAGTTATGAGGAATGGAGGGACAGATCAGAGGCTGGGCCTTAGGTGGAAAAACATTTGTTTGCAAGAATATAACAATATCCATAATCAGAAAATGAGGTATCATTAGAGATAAGTTCAGAACATAACTGATGGTTGCATCTAAGCTTCTTAATATAGCTGAGGAATGCCTCATGATTGTCTTTTGAATTAGTTGCTACCCTAAGTTCATAATTGGACTTGCATTTCCTAATGGTAATTTTGAGGAACTTTCCATTTCCAAATTCCGTTTATAGTGTTAATGCTGTTAGGGAATTCCATGTGAGACTATAATCCCACAATTAATACCCATTCCCTAAAGTGCCTTTCCTTTTTTTAGTTGCAGTCCTTGAAGATTCAACAGGCATCTGATATAGCTACACTTTTGTCTGGAGAATTACTCACAACTAAATCACCTTTTTTCATAACTTTATGAAGTATCTTTTTAAAATTACTTTTCAGTCGTTTTCATATTTTAATGGGTAATTAATTTCATAAGACTTCTGTATTACAGCAATCTCAAATTAATTCTTGGGTGTACCAAATCCCATGGCTGAGGTACTGAAAGGTATCTGTACTACTTAACATCAATTTTCTCAATGCTGACAAACATACTCAATGATAATTCTACTGCCATTGGTAACATAATGATAATACAAGCGATGGACAACATTAAGTTATCTAGTATCATTGCTTCTGTCCTTAAGTGACCTTCTAAAATAGATATCCAAATTGCAGACATAAATAAAAGAGCTGTTTCCAGCACTTTGATCAGACTCTGCTGAGAAAACCAAAAATGAAAGCTAAATGTATTTTTATCTACTAATTATGGAAATCGGACAAAGTTCAAAATGCATAGTTTTTTTTATGTGAGCATACTTTTTGATTGACACCAAGAACCCAGGCAAGGGAGACTCAAAACACTGCACTTAATTGATGACCAAAAGTAGTTAGGCATGTTCTTCCCATAAGGAGTATCTATCGGTCATCTTTCACATTAAAATTAAACCCATTTGCTAGATATAATTTTATTCATATCCATGTGGTGAGTGTGGTTGACCAGGCTTATGTCCATCTTCTCATTACCCTTTATTTTGTGTCGTACATCTAGTCAACTATTATTTCTAGCCCCACATCTGTTCACACACTATTTGCCGATTCACCTTTACTCACCCAATATTTTCTGTCCCAGATTCATTGAATCACTTTTTCCTGTCCCATATCTGTTTGTTCATTATTTCCTGTTTCACCACCATTCACCCATTACTAGTTCAATCTTTGGTTTAGTCAATTGATATAGATTATGGAAAAGTAAGGGTGAGAAATGTATTGCTATCATTTTGGATCTGGCCATCCTGGTGGAGGCTTCTTACTCTGGTATGGGTCTGCTTTTAAATACTTTTTTGTGATTCTTCCCCAATGCACCTTCCTTACTAGGAGGAAGCCTACCTGAGTTGTGTATTGGCCTTTGTAGTTTTTCTGATCCTGTGATTATCTCCCTTGCTGAACCATGTGCTGGACATCAGTATCATGCCATTTGCTAGACAGAAGTCTAGAATGGCCTCTCCTTGTTAAGTCTTGTTGCCCCACCCACAAGGATCCAGGCAGTCCTGTTATCCTGTGCTTTCTGTCACAATATGAGTATTCAAGACCCTCATTATCAACACCAACTCATATTGTCCTGCTTTATCTAGTAGGTCCTGTGCTCTTTTCCTCACTGTTACAGTCCTGCTGTGGTACTTTGTCTAAAATTATGAAAACTGGAGTTTGATTGCTAAGAGACTAGCCCTGTTTCTGTTGGTATACTGCACTGTCTTCAAAAACTCTCCTTCACCACAGTTCACACATTATTTTTCATTTGTCCGCCCCCTAAGTAGTAGACTGCATATCTCTGGCCAAGTGGCTTTGCTGCACTGCTCTTCCCCTTTGTGTCCTGGATACATATGATGTTCAGACTCCTCCTTATCAGCATGTCATTCTCTTTCAAGCTGCATATTCTAAACTGATATATGCTAACTGTAGTAATACGTAATTCAAGTTTGGCAGGTTAGTGGTTGTTTTATTCGGTTTTTGCTCAAAGTGCTATCCCAAGCTGGGAATCTGGGCAATGGCTTGCCAGTAGTTTATTGACCCAAGGGTGTTCTGCTTTATGGTGGGATGTAGAATGGTCCCATAATGTAAATCAGGTCCTCAAGTCATTATCATCAGCAAATTCACTGTTTTTATTTTTGTAGACATTAATTACAGTAGCCAAATCACCTAGAGCAAATTTGTATTCTATTGAATGCTAGGCTAGCTCTGACGGTGTGCATTCTGTGATTCACGTTGGATACTGGCACACCAGATTTATCGCCTGCATTTGGTCTACACAATTCTTGTCTTGATAGGCACCACATAGAATATGAGCTGCTGCCCACAACTTCATTCTTTTTTGGTGAGTTTTGAGGTGGAAGCACCAGTCATATTTTTGGACATGAGACAAACATGCAAGCTCCACTCATGCATTAGCCAGATGTCAGGACTAAAGCCTATAATTTGTTAATGGGAGTTAACAACTTCCACCATTATGTCAAATCTGCCTCTGGTAAGTATCATTTTGACAAAATAAGTACATAGGTAGAGGGAGGAACTGTTAGTGATCACAAATGTACTAATTAGACAAATACATCTTACATGCAAAATAAACCCAACATAATCAGACTGTCTCATGGACTTATGGGGTCTGCTAATTTACCTGCCATACTTGGATATAATCAGATATAACTAACTGAATCCCAACATAAAAGAAAGTCCATCTTCCCATTCACCACATCACTTCATGGGTTGTGAATGAAAAAATGTGGCAGCTCTCAGTCTAATTTTACTTTTGTGTCTCACAATAAAGCTTAGATTGTTATTTATCTGTTATTCAATATTCAAAGTTCATACTTGCATATGTACAAAGTAACCAAGCTAATCATACACCTCTCTCCCTCTCTACACACACACACACGCACACACACATATATATATGTATATATATATATATATATATATATATATATATATATATATATATATATTAAGAAACTACAATAAAAACCTAGCCAAGCTAGAGTTTTCACTGTCTGATAACTTAAACCTCCTGTAATAAAGGCCCATGGGATATATGCAAATGAACCCTTAAGGACATTGTGTTTCAACTGTATGGCTTCTGAATCTCCATGACTTTTTACCTTTTAAGTCTTTATTAACAGATTCAGGCCAACAAAGCCAAAAGCCACTAGCTGGGGACATGCATGTTTCGGCCTTCTTTTGACCTTGTCAGCACAGAATAAGTGGACTGTTTGTATATACTCTACAGGCTCTTTAAACCCAGCTGATGTTCATAACCATTAAGGTGCCTGCAAGATATCCCAAGTAACAACTACACCAAAAAGTAGAAAGGTCACACAGACAAACCAATCAGTAAAAACTACAAGAAAAACATAGCCAAGCTACAGTTTTCACTGTGTGATACCTTACACCTGCTGTAATAGAGGCCCCTATATATATATATATATATATATATATATATATATATATATATATATATATATATGTGTGTGTAGTTATGATTGATCTATAAAGAAAAGGAGTGGTTCATTTGCTCTAAACCACAAATGTCTGAATCATAAGTGACTGAAAACTATGTTAGCCTGCAGAAAATGACTGGTTTAGTTTTAGAGGACAGGTCTGAAAATTATTGTCAATCATTATTAGTTCCTTACTAATGCCCAGTGTTATACCCCCATGTCTAGATGTTTATGTATATACACTAACAGTGATTCACGTCTAGACGTTTGTGTACACGCACTAGCAGTGATTCACATCTAGAAGTTTGTGTATATGCACTAGCAGTGATTCATTATCTCAGGAGTATTCTGCTTTTTCTATGGTGGTTTGACTGTGGAGTTAATATATTTAAATTGGAGGGGGTTGCTTCTATGAAATGAGTTTTGATATTTTGTGGTTTAGATCAAATGAACTTTCAAACAAAAGGGCCACTGAGTTTTTCTTCCTTATTTTTTTTAGATCAAAGAGAATTAGACAAATGAATCATAATCATCTGTCCCTCTCTCTCTCTCTCTCTCTCTCTCTATATATATATATATATATATATATACACACATATATATGTACATAGTGTCTCTCTCTCTCTCTCTGTATTTTATATATATATATATAAAGGGGTGGTTGATGATAAGCAGTACTGCGTCCCCACAGTTATAGCAATTAGAGTGTTTGTATCAGAACTATGCCAGAATAGTAAGTACCTGGAGCGGAGATGAAGGATGCTTACTGTTTCTAAAGCTACTGCTTGTGCATGTATGTATGTGTGTGGGTGTGTGTCTGTACTGGAGATATTCCATATCAGAAGACAAAATGCAGAACATGCTACTTTTGGTTTTACTATGTATCTATAATTTCAAAGAGCTGGTCAATTCTTGTCGTTTAACTGGCAGTGGTCCCACAAGAGTCTACCAAAAATAATTCCATTGTCTGAACTACTGACCTGTAATCAAAATATATTAAAATCATTAGTAGTAAGATTTAGTTTCGCCACAATGAGGACTACTGAAGAGGAGATTCATTGTCATTCATTGCCATAAGCACTTATTTTCTTATATTACATCCTGATGAACAAAGTGGGTGTCTCAAATATCTTGATATATTTAGAATGACTGGCATTTATCACTCAGTGGTACAGCATTATGGCAACCTGCTTTTTGTAACATATGTAATCCCATAATATGTTATTAAAAGGATCATTTTGTGCATTGCTAGTGTAGTACACTGATTCACGTTATTTGTTTTGAATATGTTAGGGTGCACATTTAAACTATTTACATTGTTCCTGCATTACAGAAGTGATTTCAAGCCAATGTAGTTTGAATTAATGCTTCAGAGGCAGACATAACCATATATTCTGTCAAACTTTTATTGTTTTATTTTGTATTAATATCTTATACTTGCATTCCACTGTAATCACAGCCTACAGAGTCAGTGTTCATACTCTGCTTGACACTGTTTTGGACATGTGACAGATGTTCTACTGTTTGTATGCAGAATTATAGCTGCCTGTTGTAGTGCAAACAGCGGTGTCATTTCCTGCTATTAAAGTACATATTTATTTGGATGTAGTTTACCTTTAAGACAATGTCTGCATTTTGTGGAAGTACGAAGCTCAAAAATGACTATGCAGTAAAACTGATGTACTACCCACTAAATTAAAAGCTTTCAGTCCCTTTCCAATTAATCCAATTTCACTTTCACGATTATTTCCATACAGCCATTTTAATTTTCTGCAGCTGAAATACATTATGCATTTAAGCTCACTGAGTCTGTCATCTAGCATATATTTAGCAGCATTATTTGATCAGACAGAGTTATTCATTTCACAGATGTAAAAAATGGTTACCATATCTCTTCTTAATCTTCTTTTCTTCCCTGACAACTGCACCTTTGGGAATACATTCATATGAATAGTGCAGCTTAATACTAAATCCCTTTTCCTTTCCTCCTTTCAATACTCGCTTGTCAGCTTGAGTGAAACTCACTGAAGACTTTTGTCAAATATTTGATATACAAGTAAGCTTCTGCCAGACCTGCATTGTTATGATGTTTGGTGAGGAGCCAATATGCTGCTTTGTAGAGTCGGGCCCTGCACTTGGGCTGCACTTTCACATTAGTGCTTGGCTTAAAACGTACATTGCTATTATAATCAAGAAGGAAACCCATCAGGAGAAGTCTCCATCAAATAAGCTGTCATGGTGAAATTATTCTTCAAGCTTGTGTCATTTACTTATGTATAATATGCAGATCAAACAAAAATAATTCCGACAGCATATGCTATAGATTTTCCCTTGACTAGCACATCATCGTGTGCTTTTGAAATTTCATGAAGAATAATGTCATACAATAGAATAATCTTATGAAAAAGTCACTGAAATACGGTATTTGTGTGAAATGGAAAGAACGACAATTAGCCAGTAGAAACAGGATAGCGCTAATCATTTTATCCGTATTGATTCAAGGTGTCAATGCATGGCTTGGCATTAATATCAATTATGTAATTGCTATTTACTCATATCTAAGATTTTGTTTTCTTCCTGGACCCTCATTACATTACTGGCTATTTGCTGATCCTTGCTACAGTGTGGAAAGCAGATATTATTTCTGTCTACCCACTGTAGCCATATATCACAGTACTGATATAATTACTTTTTTTATTTTCAGAAATTAGTTATACTAGACTAGCCATAAAGCACATTTGTCTGCTTATGTTGCTGTGTCCCACTTTTACTGTGATGCTCCTTTCAAAGATCCTTACATAAATATTTTCTTTTAACAAGTCTGTTGTTTTTAGCTTTTTGCCCTTCTGATATTGAAGAAATGGACATTATATGCATCAAGCCAACAAAAGACATGAATGAGTTTTAAGTAGTGCATTCTCCCTACACAGTGTCTATTTACTGCATGAATTGAAGTAAGACCTGGGAAGCTATGGTGAAGGGTTGGCATATGGCATTCTGGAAAAAAGGTACATATAATGATGATGCAAGATTCTGCAGCATAAAATAAAATAATCTTCCTTCATGCTATAGCAGACTTCCATTATAGGAAATTTGCTGAAATTATAGACAGTGTTCATATTGTTATAGTTCCAGGATGCATTTCTTCACTAAAATCATTACAGTCTGTATTAATAAAAATGTTTATTACTAGAGTAATACAAAATATAATTGCATAACTATTCCAGTAAACATTTTGGATTGCTATCACTAGAGACATGGCAAGTGTTTTTTTGGTCAACTTACCACTGGTTCAGATCCTCTAGCTTCTTCAACACCTACCTTTTCTCAGTATCACCACCTTAAGGGACTCCCTAGCCTGTCCTATTGATACATGGATCCTTCACTCTGGGTAAGAATGACCTCTATGCCATAACAGCTGTGTGTCCACCACACGTGGACAGAATCATGGAAACTGGGTTCACCATTTGACCTACCAAGTAGGGATTTACTGTATTATTATTATTATGTTACCACTTGAAAATCAAAAGGAATGTGGTTATAATATGTCATCATGTGTAGACTTTGTTAGTGTCTAGCATTTTGGCAACATGCCTTCAAGGACTTCAAAAACAGAGAATAAACCACATGCTTAGGTAATTAATTTATTAAAAAATCATCAACCAATAAACATTCTTCATTTAAGTTCTTTTTAAGACTAAATGGTTGCAACGTATAATCAGAAAGGCAATTCAGATTCTTTTTGTAAGTAGATGTTTTCTTATATTTCTGACTCCCTAACTGACCTTTAACAAAATAAAAGCTTTAATGACATTCAAATCTACCTGATATACTTCACCACATGTTCTGCAGAAACATCCTTAAATCTTTTCTAATAAATTCTCCAAAGGGTAATGTAGCTAAAATATGTGTTAGATGGCAACTTGAACAAGAAAAAAAAAATACTTGCAGACTATCCTTTTTCTGTTGCTTAATATGAATCATATCTATCTCATCAAATAATTCTAAATCCCAAAACCAAATGTTATCCTTTTTAGTTACATAAGAAAAATGAAAACTATTATTTTAAATATTCAGCAAGTTGTATGGCTTCACCACTGTCTCTCTTTCATATATTAACAATAAGTCATGTATATAATGGCAATAATGAACATTTTTTTCTGACAAAGCTCACGCAAATACATCCATACCTTCAAACATACAAATAAAAATACTGCATAATTTGATATTAAGGGATGCCCAATAGAAGTACCATACATTTGAATATAACTCATTATCAAACAGAAGAAAAAAAACTACACAAGACTAAAATCAATTGAGTTCACATTACAAGTGTAGATGGATAATTCCTTAAAAATTACAGTATAGCCTGTAGACCCAACATTTTCTTTGTATAAAGACTTTTTACATTTAAGGCAACCTAATAATAATTAGGTTGCCATTCTAGATCTGACAATTTATTAAGTCTATCAAGTCTTTGATATAAGAAGGTAATTTGAAATATGTGATAAAAAAGTTGAATTTAAAAATCTACATGCCTTTCAAAAGGCTACTGGAGACAAAAACAATAGATCTGTCAGGTGGATTCAACAAAATCTTTGTGTAGCTTAGGCAGGCAATAAAAACAAAGAATCCATGGATTATTTACTTCTAAGTTCTGTCTTTATTTTTCAGTAAAAACATCTAATCTTTCACTTTTAACCAATAAACTTTCTACTTCATTTTTTCATTTTGGTAATTGCTACCTTTAGAAATGTGTTAAACCGTTTTATCTTCCAAATGTTGCATATATGTACTATAATACTATTCAGCATTAAACAATACAACATGACTTCCTTTACCTGTTGGCTTTATAATAAGTTCTCTGCCATATTGTATTTCTTAAATCCTAACTATTGTTCTTTAGTTCAATTCTAATGAACACTTTTCTGTTAACATTTTAAAACTTTTCATATACATTAAATTTTAGTACATCATACAATTTGTGTATGCTTTGTTTATTATGAAGAGACATGAAATGACATTTTACATGAGTTAGCCAATGTCGCAGATTACTTGAATTACTTTCCACATCACTGTCACAAGTAAAAAAGTCAATTGATTCACAAGATGCATTTAATAATGAACTATTTATTAAATCTTCTTTTAAAAATCTGTTTCTAAACTAAACCTTTAAATTTAACTTTCTAATAAATGGAAGCAACTTTTTTATTCTAGAACATTCATTCTTGGTAAATTGGTAGGGCCAAACTTTAAACACAGCTGTAAAACAGTTTTTCCTGCATCAGAAGTGTCATCACCTAAAAGGTTCACTAAAGTACTATTAGCTGTCCCAAAAATTTGATTTATGAGTCCCATTTTTACATAGCAAATATGATGTACAATAACTTTAACAACTTCATTATTAAACCAAACTTTGTGTACTATATGTAAGGAGGGATTGCTATTTCCCTTTAATGTTCCACCCACAAGAGTAAACATTTGTGGCTTAAGAGCTGATCCACACTGTTCACATTTACTGAAACAGTTAAACTCTCATACATCAGAAGTTAAATCACATTGTTCACAGTCACTATTGTGTTCACTTATCTGACATATCTTCAGCTGCCGCCCTCCTTTTCCACTGATTGTTCTTTGATGTGGTATTTACCTGTCCCATCAGGTGAAAAAAAAAACATTTTCATCCAATACAGCTGCCCACTTGTTTTGAAAAAAAAAAAATAATAATAAAAAACAACAGCAGAAGTGCTACTGAATTATTCACAGCTTCAGATGTTACTTCCGGATAACTGAAAGTGCCATTCCAGTCTGAGCTCATATTCAAACTGGTTTTATTATATTATTTATTAAACCCTGTTTAAAAATAATAATAAACTTTGAAACTATTGATCATGTTCCAAACCTGTTTACACTTGGGGTTGCTTGCAATTCAAGCATTTATTCCATGTCTGATCCTGAAAGTAAGGTCTTCTGAATTCCTCAAATCAAGCACATTAATGAAGAATTATGAAGCCCTAGGCTTGATATACTGTAGAAATGTTTTACATTGGTATTGAAGATCAGTACAAAATATTAAAGTAACAGTATGTTCCATATAAGTGTATGGACCTTACTGGTATATCTGATGCTGCACCTGTATGCCAGCACTGATACTGCTGGTATATTTAGTAGAAAATCTAATGTTTGCTGATGCTGATGAATTATTCGTTTGGAGTCTAGGATGACTGCACTCTGGTACCCATTTAAAATATTAGGTCTCAGAATGCTGAGTACAGTAATGTTGAGACCAAATGGCTAAAAATATCAGAAGTTACATATATTGAGTCTGAGGTTGCCATATCTCAGAATATTTTATTTTCTTTCTCGGAGTTAGTATATATAAATTGATTGAGTATGCCATCCTGGGGGAACAGAGGGGTTTGTCACTTGCAAAAACTACTTTAAATAGAAGAAAGAAATGTTCAGCAATCGCTCTTTTCTTGCACTTTTGTTTTCCTTTTTTTGGGGGTTTGTCTAGACTTAAGACTAGACATTGCAAATCCCAGCATTTCAGTACAGTGCACTGTAGTCTCATGTAGTAGTGTCAATTAATGTGATATCCCCTTCAACATGGCATGACTAAAAGCTGCTTTCTTAGTGAAACTTTAATCTCATTTTTTACAGCAGCCCATCTGCATCCTCCAAAATGTTTAAAGTGAATAGTGCATAATATACGGGTATTACTACAGAGATGGATGACTTCAGGTGTAGTCGATGAGCATGTAGTGGCCTTGGTAGTCATGGATTAAACTAGGAATATGAAATGAGCTTCATTTAAACTGAATGTTTCAGAATCTCATTACATAGGGCGGGCATAGCTGATATTCACTGCTGTTGATGAGTTGCTATAGCATGAGGGACCCATAGGGCTGACCCACCCCATTATGATGTCATAGCAAAGATGGAGCTATGATTTAGTTATGGTGTAGTATTGCTTGATTGATGCAGAAGCCCTGTGCAATGCTACTTTAATTCTTTTGTAATGTGACTGTACCTGTGTGAATAAGTCTCCAAATTCTACTAGACATGTAATTCAGTGAAAACAGAACAATAGACATCACTGACTTTAACATGTGCTTCACTGTGGTACTATTCTCAGAACTAGCTTACAGTTTTGGTTTTGCACAGTATTTTGTGTGGCCTGCAGAGGCACATCAACAGACCAATGCTACCACTGATTTTTATATCTTGACAATTAATTTGCTTTGAGGGGAAAACTTTGAAGTAGCCTCATGCTTCCAACTTCTTTTTTATTTGCATTATATTAGTATTCCTGCCCAACTTGAAATGTCTATACTTTTTTTCTAGATGACAATATCACAATAGTAAAAGTCATTGACATTTGGTAAACATTTGCAAACCAGTATTTTCTGCAGCTCAAGTCTATGTTTTTTTTCTCATTTGCCTTGCAATCAGGCCAGAACTCTACTGAATAAAGTATGAAAGCTCAAATTTCTTTGAATGATAAGTTTTATTTTAACGACTTGATTATCTATAAAAAATGGCTTAAGCAGTCTTACTTGAAACTGTTATTTCAAGCTACAGAACAAACTGATTGTAATCACAAAAACTGAGTCTCCAAATGTTGGAGTCTAACCATTAAAGGACCTCTGACATTGAAATCAAACAACAATACGCTTCATACACAAATGTACTTGCTCATCATAAAAAATAAATATAAGTATTTATTTTTAGAAAGAGAGCCCCCCCCCCCCCATATCACCCCATGCAAGTTATATTTATAGGTATATATTGTGACTGTGTGGTAGCTCTCACCTCAGGACATGTCAAAACTGACGTCATGTAAATATTACTGTGACATGATGTGTTAAAAATTATATCTTATAAACTATGTTGTAAATACTGCTGAATAAAAATGATGTGTACTTGTTTAAGAAATGGTAGGTAAGTCTTCATATCAGTTACAGGCATTCATTTAAATAGTTTTGGCAACAAACAATTACCTAGTTAGTTTAATATAAAAAAAATAGGGCTGGGACTGTGGAGATCAGAGAAGCTGGACACTCACTGCAGGGGGAGATTTGTGCCTGGAACAGTGATTCTGAGATGCTGTGGAAGAGTAGTAACACAAAAGAGCCTGAGATGGCCTGCAGATATTCTACTGAAGACTCCAGTCAGGATGAACCTTCCCAGATTTAGTCTGAAACTCTGCATATTATTATCTATTTTACCTTGATGTGTGGCCACATAAAGATTTTTCTCTATTGTTGCTTTCTTCAAATGTCTATCAGAAAATATTTTTTTTCAAATTCCAGATTGTCCTTCTCTCTAAACCTACAACTTTTGCTCTCAGTTGATCGAGTTTAGTATGTTTTGGGAGAGGGGCTACCCTGAAAGTCTCATGGCCAACAGTATGAGATACTTGCAGGAAGAGAGAGCATGGAGATTCATCCCTGTTCTCAAAATTAGTAAAAAAAAGTTGGGGATATCAGCACCACACATTCTATCAATATTGAGAGATTTATAATTCTAACTTACAGCATCAATGCGCATAAAACTTCAAAAAATAATCCATATTATTTGGAGAACATTTCACCATTTTGACAATACTAGAGAAGCATTAAGTTTGACCCCCTGGATTTATTTACAAAAGAGCGACTAATGTCAAAAATGTATTGGAATTTAAGGTTGAGAACAGCTTTAAAAGTGACATAGAGCTGCGGAGGACCAGGAAATGGGGTCACTACAATTTATCCATCCATCCACAACCTCTTTTTTACCATTTTGCCCATGAGGTTGGGGTGTCACTTCAACAGTGACAATCATCTCAAGTCAATGTTTATACCATCATGTGGCTAGCCATGCCACAGTACTTCTTCCACACCACACACTCAAGTGCACACTCACACCTATAGCCAATTTCATAGGTTCATAGGTTCATACTAGGCTATCTGCCCTAGGGCATTTATAAGCCTAGCCAGAGTGTGTTTGGCTTTCACCACCCATTTTAAATTAATTTTGCTATGCCCTTTTCGAGGTTAGTATACTCTGCCTCTGTCTAACAGTGACACAGAAGTGATACCTGGGGTAAACCTACGATCTCCCATCCACTCATCAAGACTCCTCTTGAAGGGAGTCAATGAGGGACTCTGCCTAACCTGGACTGGGATTTTATTCCAGAGTGAAGGGAGCCTCTGGGTTATGAATTTGTCCCTCCAGCATGTCCTATTTATTTCAGTGCTGAGGTTCAAGTCTCTCGAGCGCGTAGCTTGATGGGATTTGGATTTTCTGAGGTGCAGCATGTCCATTAATTCCGGGTTGGATATGGCTTTATACGTCAGGCACAGATCGCATCTGAGCAGGCGGTATGCCACTGAGTAGAGCTGGAGTTTCTTTAACTGGGCAGCATATGGCATCTGTTTGAGCCCTTTGATCCTCTTGGTGAGGTACTTTTGGGGTCTTTCCAGTTGCTGCAGGTGCCTGGTAAGGTACATCCCAAAAGGGGCATTGTACTCAATTATGGGCCTGATGAGGGATGAGTAAATGATTTTCTGAGGTGCAGCATGTCCATTAATTCTGGGTTGGATATGGCTTTATACGTCAGACACAGATCGCATCTGAGCAGGCGGTATGCCACTGAGTAGAGCTGGAGTTTCTTTAACTGGGCAGCATATGGCATCTGTTTGAGCCCTTTGATCCTCTTGGTGAGGTACTTTTGTGGTCTTTCCAGTTGCTGCAGGTGTCTGGTAAGGTACATCCCAAAAGGGGCATTGTACTCAATTATGGGCCTGATGAGGGATGAGTAAAGAGGCACGATGACCTCCCCTGATCCAGATGTGAATCCCTTCATGATTAGGTGGGCTATATAAAATTTTTGTCTAACCACTTTGGCCACGTGGTAGTCAAATGAGAGATTGCTATCAACTTGGGTCCCCAGGTCCCTAATTACTTCTTCCATACTTAATGGATTACCACCTATGTGGTAATTTGTGGGCACTTTGTTTTTGCCAAAGGGGATGACTATACACTTTTTGGCGTTTAGCTTGAGGCCATGGCTCTGGCACCAGTTGTCTGTTTCTATGAGGCCCTTTTGGAGGATGCTTGTGTCGGCTGGAGAGTGGATTATGGTGCCCAGTTTGCAGTCATCTGTGAACTTGGTCAGCCACATTCCTTCCGTGGTGGCCTGTACCTCCGAGAAATATATACCGAACAAGATAGGTCCCAGGACTGAGCCTTGTGGGACGCCACTTGTAACTGGTTTGGAGTCTGACATAGCTCCAGCAATTCTAACAATGTGGGTTCTGTCCTTGAGCCAGTTTGCAACCCATCTAGTGACATAGGGGTTTATATTTAAGCTGGTGAGCTTATCTATAATGCCCGAGTGGGGTATTGTATTGAAGGCTTTTGCGAGGTCCAGGTAGGCTGTGTGGACCACCTTCCCCTCGTCAATGGCCTTGGTGACTGTTTCAAAGAAATCGACCAGGTTTAAGAGGCAGGATCTGCCCTTAACAAAGCCGAACTGGGTAGGATCCAGTGTCTGTAGGTCCCCAATATCTTTATTTATGAGGTCCATGATGATCCTTTCCATAGCTTTGCAGACCAAGCTAGTCAAGCTTATGGGGCAATAGTTTCCAGGATCCGTTGAGGCACCACCTTGTGGAGAGGGACCACTGTGGCTGTACGCCACTCTTTCTGTACATATCCTGTAGTAAGGCTGAGATTGAACAGTAGTTTTATGTTTGGGTTTAGCTCTTCTTGGAGTTCATGTAGGATGCAGCCCGGGACACCGTCTGGTCCCATTGATGCTGTGTTTTTTGCTTTGGTGAGGGCGGCTCTTACCTGAGCATCTGAGATGTCAGGGGGGCAGCACTCTGCTGGGATAGATATTTGCCCTTTTGGTGGGGAGGGGGGGAAGAAGTTTGCGCTGAACCTGTCAGCTAGGAAGTTGGCAATGTCTGTGGGTTCGGTGTATTTTTTGTCATTTTGGACTAATTCTGAGCATATTTGGGAATTCCCACCAAGGTTCCTAACATAACTAAAGAAAGCCTTGTGATTATCCTTAGTGTCCTGTGCAATTTTTCTCTCGAAGCTGGCCTTAGACGATTTTATGAGTGCTCATAGTTTTTTGCTAATACTGATCAGAGATGTCTTCCCTTTTTGGGATTTTGCTCTATCATGTAGTAGTTTCCTCCTTCTGTTGTATAGTTTGTTTATGGCTGGGGTCCACCAGACAGGACGTCTGCCTTTGGAGGATTGGGTCTTGGTTTTATTTGGGATTGCATGATCCATGCATTTCTGAAGGATTTCATAGAATGCGTTTATAAAGGATTCTGCGGTCTGGGTCTTATTTTCCACAGGCCCGGGGGCTTTGAAGGATTCCACCTTGGTTTTGAGGAGTGTGAAATTTGCTTTAGAGAAGTTTTTCACTGTGGTTTTCTGGGCAGGGGGTGGGGTCGGGATGTGAATATCCAGTGAGATTAGTTTATGGTCTGATCTTACCAGTGAGGGATATACTTCGGGTCTGGAGCATGTATGTTTTCCCCTCTTGTGGGAGTGGTAACAAGTTGTTCCATAGCATTTGAGTTTATAAATTCTAGGAACCTTTGGGCTAGGGTGTTGGAGCTAGAGTAATGCTCCCAGTCTATGTTTGGGTAGTTGAAGTTGCCCAATATAATGGTGTTTGGAGAGACCTTCATATTTTCCAGTGTTCTCAGGAAGGCTGAGTGGGGTTCCTGGGTTTGGGAGGGTGGTCTGTAGCAGGCTATAAACTGGAAGGCAGTTTTACCCACTGTTAGTTGCACATGGATAGTCTCTGATGCTTCATGCTGTGCCACCAACCTGGAGGTGTGGGTATCTTTGACGAATATTGATACTCCCCCTCCTTTTGTGGTTCAGTCCAAGTTTTGGGGCCAAAAAGCATGGTATGAGGTATAACCTGGTAGTGCTGGGGTGCTCTCGGGAGCCTTGAACCAGGTTTTTGTTACTGCACAGATATCGATGTTCTCCATGCTAAGGAGAGTTTTGAGTGCATGCATCTTGAGGTTTAGACTTCTGGTGTTGAGTAGCATTACTCTTAGTTTCTTATCCCTTGTGATACCTATGGAGGTGGGTTTGTCTTTTGAGCCTTGCCTAAAAAAGGCACTATGGGGGTAGCAAGAGCCTTTGCCAATATCTGAAAGCCCAGGGGTGACAGGTGGAAGCTGTCCCTAGCGAAGCATCGTGGCTTGTCTAGCATGTCATCCCAGGCTGACAGGCATTGGATCCCCTTTGAAAGACACCAATACTTAAGCCATTTGTTGAAATTGATCATCTTGTCTTCATATTGTGGCATCATTCTTGGTGAGGGTAAGATGCTACTCAAGGTCAGGGTCATACCGGCCTGGGCTACATGCTCAGAAAGCTCCTCTATGTCTCTTTTCATGTAGTCCAGGGAGGTATGTCTTAGGTCATTCACACCAGCATGGACAATGACTGAGTCATATTTGTACTTGCCTTGGAGTGACCTGAGTGCTTGTGTTATGTAGCGGATCCTAGCGCCCGACAGGCAGCTCACCGTGACCTTCTCCTTGTTCAGCCTGGTGAGCGGGACGTCAATGTGCCTGATGATAGAGTCACTTATTACAAGTGTATCAGGTGTGTTGTTTAGCCTTAAGGGCTGTGACTGTTCAGCACACTGGCTATGTGAGCTATGTGTTGCATGTGTTTTGTTTTGGGGTAGCGGTTGCTTGGGTGTCTGCTTTGGAGGTCTCTGCTGCTTAGGCAGATTTTTATTTAGAGCCTCCGAGTATGTTTTTGTGTGTTTATATGTTTGGTTTGCTGTCGTGGTAGGTCTATGTGAGACTGGAATTGTAGTGAGTGTGGTTTCCTTCTCCTCCTGACTGGTTACGCCAGTACTGAGTTGAGAAAGCTTAGCCTCCAGTTTGGCTATATGGTTGCATCTCTCACATGTGTTGGAATTTGTTGGGAGGAGGAGAGGGTTGTCTGAGGCAGTTGTAACATTGCCTCAAGATTCCCATATTCACCAGCTGGACCAGAGAGGAGATTGTCAACTGACCTTTGGACATGCTAGAATAGAATTGGGAATTCCTTTTTAATTGAAAAAAAGGTCCAATGGGGAACAAGGTACTCAAGGGGAGTTTGTGAGGGTGTAGCGCTTTTAATTTTTTAGTGCTGACTTACATAATTGCTTTAGTGAGCAAGTGCCAGGTAACTTAAATGCAATGTGTTACAAGTAACTTAAATGCAAAAATGACAAATAGTAACTTTCTTTCAAGTGAAACAAGGAAATAAGTACAGTAAGCAATGCAGATATCACTAGGGATCCACAGAAACGCTGAAAAGCCGCGTTTTAGGTGGAATTAGCGTTTCAGGGAAATAGCAAGCAAACAACAACAAGCATACAAACAAAGCTAGATTCAGCAGGCCTGGATCTAGTCTATGCTACAGCAAACAAGGTGTACCAATTTCAGTAATAAACAGTTCAAATATGCAGGCACTATAAGCCTTTAACCAGAAATTCCCAGCTCAGAAGGGCAGAGTCCAGCCTCTCCTCCCACAAGAATGCAGACCACGAACCTTCTTAATGTAAAATAACTGGCCTGAAGCCCAAGTGCTTAAACCAGAACTAATACACTTTTAGAATAACAGACACTGAGCCCTCAATCAGCAGTTCCCAACTTAGAAGGATGTAAGCTACCTGTCCTGCCACCACAGTGCAGGCCACAAACCTTCCTAATGTAAAACAACTGGTCTGAAGCCCAAGTGCTTAATCCAAAAGACTTAGAATGATAACTATACTTTAATCAAGTAACTACCAAGCAGTAATAAATACAATTGAATATTTTAAAGAATGCCTGGATTAGTGCTCAAGTTATACAAACAAAGCTAGATTCAGCAGGCCTGGATCTAGTCTATGCTACAGCAAACAAGGTGTACCAATTTCAGTAAGAAGCAGTTCAAATATGCAGGCACTATAAGCCTTTAACCAGAAATTCCCAGCTCAGAAGGGCAGAGTCCAGCCTCTTCTCCCACAAGAGTGCAGACCACGGACACTCTTAATGTAAAATAACTGGCCTGAAGCTCAAGTGCTTAAACCAGAATTAATACACTTTTAGAATAACAGACACTGAGCCCTCAATCAGCAGTCCCCAACTTAGAAGGATGTAAGCTACCTGTTCTGCCACTACAGTGCAGACCACAAACTTTCTTAATGTAAAACAACTGGTCTGAAGCCCAAGTGCTTAAACTAAAAGGCTTAGAATGAGTTACACCAAGCAGTAATAAATACAATTGAGTACTTTTAAGATGACGCAAAAGCAAAATAAAGTAGGAAGAAACACAAATGCAGTAAAAGCAGATAATTTTTTTATTTTTTTTTTTTTGAGTGAGCAAATGAGATGGGCCCAGGAGGAGTATCCAAGTGCAAATTAACAAGAGGGGCGGGCAGTTTCAAAGCCACCAAGAATAACACCAAAACAAAAACGGAGGGTGCGTGGGGACCTACTGAAAAAACAGAGTCACAACTTCCAGCTAGATATTGCTCAATGCAACACAAACAAATTAATTTAAATTGTGTATTTTTTGAAAAAAGTGTAGATAAAAATTTACTTAACTTCACTTATGCAGTCAGTTGATTGCATGCAGGTCTTAGCTGACCAAAGTTCACAGTTTAAACAGAAAATAATTCACTGTACCACTTGTATAAGACAGAAACTGAATAACAATGAAGTAAACTACCCCCACTTATCACTGGCTATGCAGGTTTTTTAACAAGCCTTAACTGAAAAAACAGTCACAACTTCCAGCTAGATATTGCTCAGTACAACACAAACAAATTAATTTAAATTGTGTATTATTTGAAAAAAGTGTAGATAAAAATTTACTTAACTTCACTTATGCATTCAGTTGATTGCATGCAGGTCTTAGCTGGCCAAAGTTCACAGTTTAAACAGAAAATAATTCACTGTACCACTTGTATAAGACAGAAACTGAATAACAATGAAGTAAACTACCCCCACTTATCACTGGCTATGCAGGTTTTTTAACAAGCCTTAACTGAAAAAACAGAGTCACAACTTCCAGCTAGATATTACTCAATGCAACACAAACAAACCAATTCAAATTGTGTATTATTTGAAAAAAGCGCAGATAAAAATTTACTTAACTTCACTCATGCGTTCAGCTGATTGCATGCAGGTCTTAGCTGGCCAAAGCTCACAGTTTAAACAGAAAATAATTCACTGTACCACTTGTATAAGACAGAAACTGAATAACAATGAAGTAAACTACCCCCACTTATCACTGGCTATGCAGGTTGTTTAACAAGCCTTAACTGAAAAAACAGAGTCACAACTTCCAGCTAGATATTGCTCAATGCAACACAAACAAACCAATTCAAATCGTGTATTATTTGAAAAAAGCGCAGATAAAAATTTACTTAACTTCACTCATGCATTCAGTTGATTGCATGCAGGTCTTAGCTGGCCAAAGCTCACAGTTTAAACAAAAAATAATTCACTGTACCACTTGTATAAGACAGAAACTGAATAACAATGAAGTAAACCACCCCCACTTATCACTGGCTATGCAGGTCTTTTAACAAGCCTCAACTGAAAAAACAGAGTCACAACTTCCAGCCAGACACCGCCCAATGCAGCACAAACAAATTATTTCAAATCGTGTATCATTTGAAAAAAGTGCAGACAAAAATCCACTTAACTTCACTTATGCGTTCAGTTGATTGCATGCAGGTCCTAGCTGGCCAAAGCTCATAGTTTAAACAGAAAACAATTCACTGTACCACTTGTATAAGGCAGAAACTGAACAACAACGAAGTAAACTACCCTCACTTATCACTGGCCATGCAGGTTTCCCAACAAGCCTTAACTGAAAAAACAGAGTCACAACTTCCAGCCAGACATCGCTCAATGCAACACAAACAAATTAATTTAAATTGTGTATTATTTGAAAAAAGTGTAGATAAAAATTTACTTAACTTCACTTATGCATTCAGTTGATTGCATGCAGGTCTTAGCTGGCCAAAGTTCACAGTTTAAACAGAAAATAATTCACTGTACCACTTGTATAAGACAGAAACTGAATAACAATGAAGTAAACTACCCCCACTTATCACTGGCTATGCAGGTTTTTTAACAAGCCTTAACTGAAAAAACAGAGTCACAACTTCCAGCTAGATATTGCTCAATGCAACACAAACAAACCAATTCAAATTGTGTATTATTTGAAAAAAGCGCAGATAAAAATTTACTTAACTTCACTCATGCATTCACTTGATTGCATGCAGGTCTTAGCTGGCCAAAGCTCACAGTTTAAACAGAAAATAATTCACTGTACCACTTGTATAAGACAGAAACTGAATAACAATGAAGTAAACTACCCCCACTTATCACTGGCTATGCAGGCTGTTTAACAAGCCTTAACTGAAAAAACAGAGTCACAACTTCCAGCTAGATATTGCTCAATGCAACACAAACAAACCAATTCAAATTGTGTATTATTTGAAAAAAGCGCAGAAAAAAATTTACTTAACTTCACTCATGCATTCAGTTGATTGCATGCAGGTCTTAGCTGGCCAAAGCTCACAGTTTAAACAGAAAATAATTCACTGTACCAGTTGTATAAGACAGAAACTGAATAACAATGAAGTAAACCACCCCCACTTATCACTGGCTATGAAGGTCTTTTAACAAGCCTCAACTGAAAAAACAGAGTCACAACTTCCAGCCAGACACCGCCCAATGCAACACAAACAAATTAATTCAAATCGTGTATCATTTGAAAAAAGTGCAGACAAAAATCCACTTAACTTCACTTATGCGTTCAGTTGATTGCATGCAGGTCCTAGCTGGCCAAAGCTCATAGTTTAAACAGAAAACAATTCACTGTACCACTTGTATAAGGCAGAAACTGAACAACAACGAAGTAAACTACCCTCACTTATCACTGGCCATGCAGGTTTCCCAACAAGCCTTAACTGAAAAAACAGAGTCACAACTTCCAGCCAGACATCGCTCAATGCAACACAAACAAATTAATTTAAATTGTGTATCATTTGAAAAAAGTGCAGAGAAAAATTCACTCAACTTCACTTATGCGCCCAGTTGATTGCATTTTGAGTGCCCAATCAGCTTACTGCTTATGTAGTTTTGTTAATGTCAGTGGATGCAGTGAAATATTGAAGTGTCATGGGTTAGGACGTAGCATAGGACATAAAGGTAACATCTGGATGTACCATCCTCAGAACTTCTTTGCTGCCAGTCCAAATGCCATCTATTGATCATCTGTATGAAGACCCATTTTGCTGCTGGTTCACCAAGATGTTTCAGGTAAGTGCCCAGTTGAGCTTTTGAGCTTACATTTTTTTGTGTTGTTGCTTGTGGACTTTCATTTCATCCAAGAAGAGCAAATGCCAATGTCGGAGACAAATTCCCATAAAGACCATCACAAGCATTGCTTATTTTGTCTCAGCACTTCCCATGATCATACATCCTGTTGAATTTGTCAGGCTTTTGTTCCTAAGACTTTGTAGTCATCTTTCCTCCTTAGCCTTGTATTTGGAGAACCAACGTCTTAGGCTTTTAGCTAAACACACAATGGAAGGAACTACCCACTCTGAGGGATAGCCATCCATGAAGAAGAAGGCCACAAAGTCTAGGTATGATTCTTCTGCTGTGCAGTCTCTGCCAGGCATCTGCCCTGAGGCTAGTGAAAGCCTGGAGGATCACTCAGCTCTGCAGTTGGATTCTTCTGCCATGACTACTTTAGAGGCCAGCATGATTTCAACCTTACACACATCTTCAGAGGTCTTGCAGATGTCTGCTTAAGATGTTCAGGGGCAACCATGACTGATTATTTCTGAAAGGCCTAGGGGTGTTCCTCAGATTTTGGTCAGTGAGGAAGTTCCAACTACTATTACTGAATGCTGTTCAGGGTTGGGGCCTTCTAAGTTTTTAAGGTGGGTGTCCCCTTGAAGAAAAAGCAAAACACTAAGCTTATTTCTCCAGGTCCTAGTGACCCGCAGAGTGAATGGCAGAATTTCACTCAGAGGTTGATTAATGCTTTGATAACTTTGAAACCACCTTATGCAGTCTCTGTTCCAGGTCCCCCTTCATCCTTCACTCCCCTTAAAAGACCCAGGGAACAGGATTCCTCTGAGGAGGAGACAGATTCAGATGAGGAATCCCTTGCTTATTTATCTTAGATTCTTTCTCCTTTAGACTATGGGTCTGATGAAGAGGAATCTACTAGTCCTGACACTCATAGGTTTATAGGTGTGTACTAGGCTAATGGCCCTGGAGCCTTTACAAGCCTAGCCCATAGGATTACCCTGGCATCGTGCTACCTGACCTTAGTTCCCAGTGCCTCTGTCGAGTATAGCCACTGGAGTGATCCTTGGGGTGAATTTCCTATTTTCCGTCCACTCATAAAGATTTCTCTTGAAGAGGGCCAGTGAGGTGCTCTGCTTGACATGTATGGGAAGTCTATTCCATAGCATGAGCGGTCTCTGGGTTATGAACCTCTCCCTCCAGCATGTTCTGTTGATTGTGGTAATGAGGTTGAGGTCTCTGGAGCATGTGGTGTGGAGGAATTGGGATTTCTTTAAATGTAGCATTTCTAACAGAGCTGGGTCAGACATGTCTATGTAAGTCATGCAGAGATTGCCTCTAAGTAGGTGATATGAGACAGAGAATAGTTGGAGGTTTTTGAGTCTGTCCATATAGGACAAATGTTTAAGGCCTAGGATCCTCTTTGTGAGGTACATTTGTGGCCCCTCCAGTTGTTGCAGGTGGTTAGTGAGGTACATGCCAAATGGGGCATTGTACTCAATGATTGGCCTAATGAGGGAAGAGTAGAGGGAGACAATGACCTCTTTCTTCCTGGATGCAAAACCCTTAGTAATGAGATGTGCCACATAGAAGGACTTTCTGACCATAGTGGCAATGTGGTGATCAAAAGAGAGGTTGTTGTCAACCTGTGTTCCCAGATCTCTTATGATGGCTTCTGTGTTCAATGGACAACCATCGATGTGGTAATTCATGGGAACTGTGCTTTTCCCAAAGGGGATGACGAAACATTTTTTGGCATTGAGCTTAAGGCCATGGTTCTGACACCAGTCACTGGTCTCAGTGATGCCTTTCCATAGGATGTCAACATCACTTGGGGAGTTAATAATAGCTCCCAACTTGCAATTGTCTTTGAACTTTGTCAGCCAGAGTCCCTTCGTGTTGGCCTGGACATCAGAGAAGTAGATATCAAATAGGAGAGGACCCAGGACCGAACCCTGCGGGACTCCACTCGTGACTGGTCGGCAGTCTGACTTGGAGTCAGCTACTTTCACACTGTGGGTTCTACCTGTGAGCCAGTTTGCAACCCACCTAGTGATATAGGGGTTGATGCCTAGAGTAGTGAGTTTTTCTATGATTCCCGAGTGGGGAATGGTATCAAAGGCCTTGGCCAGATCAAGGTAGGCTGTATGAACCACCTTGCCTTCATCCACGGCTCTGGTGACTGACTCAAAGAAGTTGACCAGTTTGACCAGGCATGATCTCCCCTTCACAAAACCAAACTGTGTGGGATCCTTTCAAGGAAATTTCTTTTGGGGACACAATCTCCAGAATGATGGAGATTTTTAAATGGGATTCTGCCTAGGTTTCTGAGGTGCAAAAGAGGTATTATGATCTCCTGCAAATGGACTCTCCTAGACTTTCTGCTGTTCCTTTGTTTTGGCTACTTTATTGGATGCTTTTTCTACTGCATCTAAGGCTCCTGATTCCCAGCCCTGCCCCCCCCCCCAAAAAAAAAAAAAACTTCATCGGTTTTATAGGGTGCCTGAGGACTATACATTTCTTTATAGGTGTCCTTCTGCTGACCCTTCTGTGGTGTCTGTGGCATCTGGTATGCCATCTCAGTTACTGCCTTTTACTAAGTTACCTCTTTCTGATAAAGACAGCAGAACTATAGAAAGGCTATGTAAGAATGTTTATACCTCTGCTACCTTGGCTTTTAGGGCAGTTATTATTAGACCCATGTGTCCCAATACATTCTGGCTGTTCTTTCCCAGGCCTGTCAGGTAATTTCTGATCTCCCAGAGTCTGAAGGGAAGACGTCTGCTCTTTCCCTGTTAGGGACTTCATCCCAATTGGCTCACCATTCCATTAAGTGTAATTGTGATGCAGCGAATGCTTCTTCTAGGGATGCTGCCTTTGATTCTGTGCTGAGGAGATATTCCTGAGTTTGGTTTCAACCTTTGCTAACTTGATGGATTCTCCTCTGGACAATAAACACTTGTTTGGTGAAGCTGCTTCTGATTTAAGTCTCTTCAGGATGAGGGAAATGACTTACAGGAACTTAAACATGCTTTTGTTTTTCCTCTTGTAAACACTTTGCTGAAGGTCTGCTCTTTTCAAATGTTGTCCCTTCAGACTTAGTTCCCTTTCCTGCTTCCTCAGGCTTATCTGGTGTCTCTAGACTGCAAAGATGCTTATCTTCATATCCCAATTCATCCCCATTTGAGGAAGTGTTTACATTTCTCTGTTGCTTCCTGGCATTTTCAGTTCTCTTCTTTGCCCCTTGGCCTTTTTACTGCACCAAGGGTATTTACCAAATGCTTCACTCCTGTGATCACTTTTTGTAGGCTAAGGGGGATCCAAGTGTTTCCCTACTTGGATGGCCTCATTTTTCAGGCATCCTCTCCATAGGCTTTGTTGCATAATCTTAATTTTGACGTCTCCCTTCTGTAGAACCTGGAGTTCACTATAAATTTCAAAAAGTCCTTTCTGACTCCTTCTCATGATCATGTCTTTCTCTATGTAGGCATCCCTGCTTCCTCCCAAGGCTCTAAATCTCATTTCCTTTTTTCAGTCCCTTCTTTCTCTGACCTCTATATCAGCAAGAGAATTTCTGAGAGCTTCAGGGTTCATGGCTTCCACCATTCCTATGTTCCTTTTTGCTAAACTCCACATGAGAAAACTTCAGTGGTTTCTAAAGTCATTTTGGCTTCAGCATTCTCATCACCTGTGATATTTAGCTCCTCTTCTTCCATGTCTCAAGCAAGAACTTCAGTGGTGGATTCAGTCGTTGACTTATCAATCCAGGGCTCCCTTTTCATCCACCTCTTCCCACCCAGAAGCTGTTCACAGATGTTTCAGATGTGGGATGGGGAGTAGCTGTCAGCTCCCTAAATGTGCAAGGGAGTCAGGTTGCCTCATCATCAGAAAGATCACATCAGTGTCAAGAAGATGAGAGCTCTTCTCCTGGCTCTTCCGGTCTTTCATCCTCTCTTCTCCTCAGGACCTGTCAAGGTATTTGCTAACAATACCACAGTGATGTGGTATGTCAACAAATGGGGGGGGGGGTCTTATCTTCTTTGCCAATTGGCACTCCTACTGTGGAAACTGGAACTATCTGTCCAGTATGAGGTGACTCTTCAGGCAGTTTATATTCCTTTCAAGTCTCTCTGAGCAGGTCCATAACTCAATCTCATGAATGCATGCTACACATGGATGTGTTTCTTGACTTTGTCCACTAGTGGGCTACTCCTCAAATAGATCTTTTTGCCTCCCCTCTAAACAGGCAACTTCCTCTGTTATGTGACAGAGTATGCCTTTCCCCTCATTCCAAAAGTCCTGTTCAAAATACAACAGGATGCACCACAAATCTTGTTGCTGACTCCATTTTGGCCGAGACAGCATTGGTTCCCTTTTCTTCTGCATTTAGCCAAGGGCAATCACCACAGCTCACCTCACAGGGTGGACCTACTCACACAAGACCACTTCTCATCCATCCCCACCTGTCTACTCTTCAATTGATACTGTGGGCAATAAGATTTTCATTCCACATAGAACCCCACTACTAGGTAATCCTACTTATCCAAATGGAAGAGGTTTTCTGTTTGGTGTCTTTCTTAAAATCTGGACCCACTTTCTGTGGATGTTACTTTGGTTCTCTCTTATCTGTGTGAACTGTTCAATGCTGGGTTGGCTGTCTTTGCTTGTCTGCCTTTATCACCTCCTTTAGCTTCTAGATTTGAAACTAAACAATTTCTTAAAGGTGCTCCTCATATTAGCCCTCCTAGGAAGCATGTTCCTATTCTTTGGGATCTTAATTTTGTTTAAGAAAAATTGACCCAGGCTCCTTTTGAGACTGCTGCTTCAGCCTCCTTACAGCATTGTTCTTGGAAGACTGTACTGTTGTTGGCCCTTACTTCTGTCTTATGGGTGCCTGATCAACAAGCCCTTATGGCTTCTCCTTTTTTAGAGTTCCTTTGTACTCATTCATCATTTAAGCCCAAGGTGGTGAATGAGTTGTTCATAGGTTCATATGTTAGTACCAAGCTAACTGCCCTTGCGAACCATTTTAAGCCTAGCCAATTATCCCTTGTGAGACTGAAACCCTGCACCTTGTGTTTGTAAGGCAAACATTTTAACCATTAGGCCACCCTTCTCTTAATCAGTCTATTTATTTGCCCACTTTTTCCACTTTCCACAGTCTGTTAGTGAGAAGGTGCTGCATGCATTGGATGTGCATAGACAACTCGGATTTTATTTGGATAAGACTAAGCCTTTTTGTAAATCTGATCAGCTTTTTTGTTTCCTTTCATCCTTGGTTTTTAGGATTGGCTATGTGCAAGCAAACTATTTCTTCTTGGATTTCTAAAGCTATTTCTTTTTGTTATTCCTTCCATTATAAGAACCTTCCATCTTCTGTTAAGGCTCATTCTACTAGAGCTGTGGATTCTTCTGGTGCTTTTTAAAAGAGTCTGGATACTAACTCTAGTCTTGAGGCAGTTTCTTGGACTTCTATGTATACAGATGGAATTTCAACATCTAGAGCTGGTTTTGCTAGGGCCATCCTTCATGGGTTCCTAGAGGGGTCTGCTGGGCCTTCCTCCTCCCAGTTTTCTTCCTCAGCTTTTGCATTCTCCCTTTTGTAATGAACACTGCAACAGTGATATGGAAGGACATAGTACAGTTGTGTAAAATTTTACCATAGCAGTAGATCTCCTTCTGTTTACTGTTGCAGTATTCACTCCCTCCCTCCTTCCCCTGGTCATTTTTTCTTCTGGATTTACTGATTACCTCTTTTCTCCTTTGACTGGCGTTCCTACCAGGGCTTTCATTTCTGAGGATGGTACATCTTTACACCACTGCTATGCCCTATGCTATGCGAGGAGCATACGTGTTTTGTGCGGTGTACCTTAAAGAAAACTAAAGGCTTTTGTATACTGGCCGGATGTTGGGCCTCCCTTGGCAGGGGATCCCTATTGTAATTAATACTGCAAAAGTGAAGAGAAGGACATCTACTGCTATAGTAAGATCTTACACAACTGTACTTTTTGTTTGTTTGGTGTTGTGTGTGTTCTGTGTCCTTTTGTTGTGTGCTGATACTGATAAGGAAAGGATTTTTAGTACCATAATGTCTGGGGTTAGAGACAAAGGCTGGGTTACGGATACCACTCATGGACAAGGTGATGTTGGGAGGGGGGTAAAGCCCTCTATACAACTTATTCATGTTCCCCAAGTCTAATCCTAAGCCTATCCCTGCCACTAACCCTAACCCTACACATTATATTACTAAAAACTCTTTCCTTAACAATACCACTACCAAGATGACACGTGAGTGCAGTTTTGTAATTGGAGTTTACTGATATGGGGCTTTTTTTAGTGGGACAGAAGTGTTTAGTATTTTGTGATTCAGTCTTAGTGGTAGTTCTGTGGTATTCTTTCTTTTTTTTTGACCAATTCTGATTTTTGACCTTTAATGATTTATTAACAAATACAAAGATATATATATATATATATATATATATATATATATATATATATATATATATATATATATATATATATGTTGATCCTATGGAGCCAGTGCAACTAAGTAAAAATCACCTGTTTGAAAAGCACCGTTTGTTTATGTTATACATCTCAGTACAGAGGGGAGTCAGGGAATATGCCCTTTCCCCACTTTAGTTTGATATAGGAGTTGGAATATACAATGATCAGGTGGTGTGGGGGTCATGAAGGGCTTGCCCCCTACAAAAAGGTTTGTTTCATTTATTTTTCTATCCTTTGTTGATCAAGGTTATACTGTATGTATTCAGTGAGTTGTCATCAGTGATAGTGGGACTAACTATTTGTGCTTTTGGTCAAAATATATGCTCCTATATTTACACACACACATATATGCATGTGTCTATGTCAGAAGACTGAAAGTTCAAAAGACTTAAAATATAAATATCTAAAACTCAAAATATTGAAAATATTTTTAATACAGATGCAAGCACCCCCCCCCCCCCCATATACCAGCTGAATGATCGCACAACACTGGAGAATGGGCAAATTCCATTTTCAATATTATGAGTCTTAGATATTGTTATTTTAGTCTTTTGAGCTTTCGATCTTCTGAAGGGGATCCATATGTGTGTGTGTGTGTGTGTGTGTGTGTGTGTGTGTGTGTGTGTGTGTGTGTGTGTGTGTGTGTGTGTGTGTGTGTGTGTGTATATATATAGATATATATCTATATATATATATATATATATATCTATATATATATCTATATATATATATAGAGAGAGAGAGAGACAGATATGCACATATATATATATATATATATATATATATATATATATATATATATATATATACATATTTGAAATTGCTATGTCTCAGAGTATTTCTTTTTCTCTAAAGGTACATCATCCTCTGAGGTCATATAGTTAAATAATAGAGATGTGGGGATGAAGCCGTCTATATTTTGGTGAAGGAGGGATTACCCATGCAAAAAATGTTTTTAATATGTAACAGCAAAATATTCATTTATCTGTTCATTTACAAGGCTTGCACATAATGTGCTACACTGTGTGACTTGCAATATTGGATGACCAATTTATATTCATTGTTACAATGCCTGTGTTTGTCTTTTTTCATTATTATAATAAACACCATTATATAAAATGGAATGCAATTTAAAATAGCTTCAAAAATAGGCATTCTAAAAATGTCTTCATAACAAAGTCTTAACAGACAGTCAAAAACTCTCACAGTTAATACTGCTTCTTTGCTGATTTAACAAGTACGATTGTACGTGTAGTGTAACTAGCATAAAATTCATTAACACATTTTTATTTATTTTAATCATTTTTACCAAATAATCCTTACCATTTGTGTTAAAAAAATCTATAACATACCATTATTGATTTTACATTAGCTTTTCCACAGAGAATAAAAGTTTTAATGACCCATCGGCATATACTTCTGAGGTACAGGCAAGCACAGGAGGACTATGGCTGACCAAGTTCGCAGACTGCAAACTAGGGGCTATAATTGACTCTCCGGCTGACACAGACATCCTCCAAAAGGGTCTCACTGAGACAGATACCTGGTGTCAAAACCATGGCCTCAAGCTAAATGCCAAAAAGTGCATAGTCATCCCCTTTGGAAAAAAACAAAGTACCCACAAACTACCACATAGGTGGTAGCCCCCTAAATACGGAAGATGTAATAAGGGATCTGGGGACCCAAGTAGATAGTAACCTCTCCTTTGATAATCACATTGCCAATGTGGTTAGAAAATCCTATGTGGCCCACCTAATCACAAAAGGGTTTGCATCCAGATCGAAAGAGGTCATTGGGCCTCTCTATGCATCACTCATCAGACCCATTATAGTGTACAATGCCCCATTTGGGATGTACCTTATAAAACACCTGCAACAACTGGAAAGACCACAGAAGTACCTCACCTGCTTGAGGCCAGTGATCCTCTAGATGTCCTATGCAGCTTGACTGAAGAAACATCAGCTGTCTCTGTTGAATACCACCTACTCAGAGGTGATCTCTGCCTGACATACAAGGCCATGTCCAACCCAGAATTGATGGACATGCTTCATCGGAAGAAAACCATATCCCCTCGAGCCACACGCTCCAAGGATCTAAACCTCACCACAACAATAAATAGGACGTGCTGGAGGGATAGATTTCTGTCTCAGAGACTTCCCATGCTCTGAAATAAGATTCCAATCTGCATTAGGCAGAGCTCCTCACTAACCCTCTTCAAGAGAGACCTTGATAGGTGGATGGGGAAATTAAGCTTACCCCAGGGATCACTTCAATGGCTCTGGACAGAGGCACAGGGAACTAATCTAAGGGGGTGGCGAAAGCCAACACATTCCGGCTAGGCTTATAAATGCCTTTGGGCAGATAGCCTAGTACCTACCTATGAACCTATCAACCTATATGAACCTACCATCTGCAGTGATGGGTCTAAAGGGCAAATCTGTTAAATATTTATGTGTGTTTGAAATACTACAGTCACTGGGTTATACAAATCATGGGAGGTTGCTAAGGTATTGGCCCTAAGGTCTCTGCAAGCCTAACTACGTTATACCCTTGCTCCCTTGTGGACCAAGATATATAGTCTATGTTTGCATATGAATTTAAGATCAGCACCAGCTGCTCCTTTCTAAGGGGGACACAGGTGAAACCCCCAGTGTAAATTTATGGTTTTCCATCCAGTTGTACAGGTTAGGCTTAAATAGTGACACTGAGAAGCTCTACTTTACATGAATTGGGAGTCTGTTCCAGAGGAGTGGCAACCTCTGCGAGACATATCTGTTTCTCCAGCATGTCCTGTTAATATGGCAGGCCAGGTTAAGATCCCTATAGTGAGTGAATCTTGTCCCACTGGATTTGCCGATGTGAAGCAGCTTCATTAAGGCAGGGTCTGAGACTGCTCTGTAGCCCAGCACAAGTTGCCTCTAAGCAGTCTATACGATACTAAGTAAAGTGAAAGGGCCTTCACTCTGTCAGTGTAGGTCATGTGTTGTAGGCCCTGAATTTTCTTGTGGAGAAACCTCTGAGGTCTCTCCAGTTGATGCATATGTCTGGTGAGGTACATACAGAAAGGAGCATTGTACTCTATTATTGGTCTAATGAGAGCTGAGTACAGGGGAGTTATAACTTCATTAGCTTTGGATGCTATACCCTTGCTTAGGAGGTGTGCAACATAGAAGGCCTTCCTTACTACTGCAGACGCCTGATGATCAAAATTAAGGCTGGTATAAACTTGCTTTCCTAAATCTCTTACGACATGGTTTGCACTGCTGTAATTAGCAGGGGTTTCTCCTTTGCTGAAGGGGATGATGAGGGATTTTTTTCTGCATTTAGTTTAAGTCCATGGCTTTCACACCAGTCATTTGTTTGTGTAAGCCTATTTTGTAGTATGGTGTGACATCTTTGGGAAATTCAACGATTGCATCCAGTTTGCAGTCATCAGCAAACTTGGTAAGCCATACACCATCTTTTTCCTCCTGGACTTCTGAAAAATAGATTTATTTATTTATTTATTTTATTTTACATTTGTTAACCAGGAAATTCCAACTGGACCAGGTCCATTTACAGTGGAGGCCCGGGGTGAAAAGCTCCGAAACATTGTTACAAAAAAACAAAAAAAAAAACAAGAGAAGCAAGTTTATACAGTGTTATACAAAGGTCATTTAAATAATACAACATGGAGTTAGACATTTTGCCAGACAAACACTGAAAATATATAAAATAAATTGGAAAAAGACATTTTCCAGGAGAAACAGTCAGGAATTCTATTTAATGTGCAGGTGTATAATGATTGTGGTAAAAAGAGGAGCAATCGCCCGCTATGAGAAGTAGCAACTAATAGCCAGAGTTATTGGCTGGGTTTAATATTGTAGAGGGTTAAAGTGAGTAGCTTGGAAGTTGGAAAAAGAAGGGGGAGATGGGAGAGTAAAGGTTAAGTGATACAAGGACATAACCAGGTATTTAGTAGATGTGATTTGAGGGAGTTTTTGAATTGTGGGGTGGTAGAGGCAGTGGTCCGAGAATGGGGGTTGGAATTCCAGTTTTTAGCAACGGTGTGGGAAAAGATTGCTTTGCTTGCAGTATTGTTTGCCCTGGAGATGCAGAGGAGAGATTTGTCACTTGATCAGAGATGCCGATTTGGAGTGCAATGGGTAAGAAGATTGGATATAGATGTTTTTTTTTTCAGGGTACTTAAGGATGTTATATGCAGTAACTAGCTGGTGGTAGTTAAGTAGTTGTGGTAATTCTAGCCATTTTAGTTCTTTTAGTGCACCACAGTGATGTGTTCTATAACTGGAGTTTGTAGCAAACTTGGCTATCTTATTGTAACAGGATTCTACCTTGTTTAGGTCAATTTTTCTAATCTGGGTGAAAATAGGTGCTGCGTACAGTAGTGTGGACAGAAGGTGACTCTGGGCAAAGGTGACTCTTGCTTGGTGTGAGAGAAAGTTTTTTTGTGCCTATATAGTGCACCCATTTTTTTGTGAACCAATTTGATGGTTTGTGAGATGTGGATATCAAAGTGAAGATTGTTGTCAATTTCAATACCAAGACGTTTGGTGTGGTCAGAAGGGGAGATGGTAGTGCCGTTTTTAGAGGTGATGGAAAAGGAGAGGACAGCTTTTGATTTGTTAGGGGAAAATAGCAGTAGTTTTGTCTTATTGGGGTTTAGGATTAGTTGGATACCTGAGATCCATTTTTCTACAGAGTTAAAGGTTCCCTGGGTAAGTTGCTGTAGAATGGTGTGAGATGAGGCAGTGCAGATCAGGGCTGAAACATCTGCATACTGAATAAGTGTGCCATGCTGGGTAGAGCTATTCAGGTTGTTTGTAAAAATAGAAAAGAGAAGTGGGCCCAGTATAGAGCCTTGTGGGACTCCTATGGTAGTTGGAAGTTGGGGGAATAGTGCTCCTTGCCATTGGACAGATTGTTGCCTGTCAGATAGGTAGCTTCTGAACCAGGCTATGGTAGATGGGGTGAAAGATAGTGAGGCCAGAGAATCTAGCAGAATGGACTGAGAGACCATGTCAAATGCCTTTGAGAGGTCCAAGAAAATGGCTGATGTATATCTGGTGTCATTCCTGTGAAGGTTAACAAGATTAGAGAATGAAAGAAGAGCAGTGGTTGTGCTGTGATGAGAGTGGAAGCCATGTTGTGTGGTAGAGAGGAGCTGATGTGTGTTCAGGAATTTCATGACTTGCAAATGGATGCATTTCTCTAGAATTTTATATAGGGGGCATAAGATGGCAATGGGTCGGTAGTTTGAGAAGTCATAGGAGTTACAACCTTTATGAAGAGGAATAATATAAGATACTTTCCAGAGTTTAGGAATATAGGATTCCTGAACGGAGTGGTTTATTAGGATGGAGATGGGGTAAGATAGAGAGTCAGAGGCCATTTTTATGAAGGTAACAGGTAAGTTATCAGCTGCAAGCATGGTAGGTTTAAGTTTTAGAAGGAGTTCTTAATTGTAGATGTGGGGACAGGTGATAGAGTAAAGGAGGGAGTCTTTTCTGGTTGATTGGTTTGGGTATGTGATAGAGTATGATTGGTTAGCTGGCTGGATAGAGACAGGATAGATTTTGTGAAGTGTTGATACCAAACAGTAGGGGCCTAGCATAAACCCCTGTGGAACACTACTGGTAGCAGGTCTGCTAGTAGGATGGCACCCCAGGTTTGACTGTATGTGTTCTGTGAGCCAGTTGGGAAACCATCTAGTGATGTAAGGGTTAATCCCCAGCTGGGTGAGTTTCTGAATGATGCCTGAGTGAGGGATTGTGTCAAAGACCTTGGCTAGATCGAGATAGGCAGTTTGAAGTGTTTTGCCTTCATCCAGGGCCTTGGTTGCATTCCTAAAGAAGTCCACCAGGTTTAGTAGGCAAGATCTGCCCATAACAAAGCCAAACTGGGTCAGGTCACTAGTTTTGAAGGTCATCTACATCCTTGTTGATAAGAGCAATGATAATTCTCTCCATGGCCTTGCAGATAAGGCTGGTTAGGCTTATATATAGTTCCCAGCGTCTGTTGAAGGACCCCCTTTGTGCAAGGGGGATTATGAGTGTTGTTTTCCACTCAGCTGAGACAAGGCCAGTGCTTAGACTGAGGTTGAAGAGCATGCTCAGCAGTTCCTCTAACTCCTGTTTTAGACCATTTAGTAGGCAGCCTGGGATGTTGTCCGGTCCTATAGAGGCTGTGTTTTTGGCCTTAGAGAGTGTGTCTATACCTGCTCTCTGGAGATACTAGGCAGAGGACTGATGACATGTATGTTATGGGGTATGATTGATGGAGTCAGGGGCGGTGAAGTTTTTGCCAAGCCTGTCAGTTAACAGGTTGGCGATGTGATCAGGTTCAGTATATAAGTGGTAGCATCAACAGCTACTTCGGCACAAAGCTGGGCCTCCCTTTTAGATTTTGGGCATACCTAAATAATGCTTTGTGATTTACCTTAAACAAGGATGCTAATTTAGTTTTGTAATTAGCTTTACAGGACTTTACAAGATGTCTAATCTGCTTATTTATGCTTTGGAGGAAGTTTTTCTTTTGCTGGGACCGTTTCCTCCTGTTTTTGACAGCAGTTTCTTTCTCTTATTGTGTAACTTATTTAGGCTGGATGTCCACCAGGGTGCCTTATTTTTTTGTGAGGATCTTGATTTGATCCATTCCGGTATGGCTGAGTCTATACATTTATATAGGTGTTTATACATTCGTGTACACCCGAGTATAGGGGTTATTCTGTCAATGATGGCAGGAGGTCTGAAATTACTGAAGCCATTAATCTGTAGGCTATAGTTTGCTTGGGAGAAATTTTCTAACCTTTTTGTTCCTGAGGGTGGGTCAGGTACAATCATTACTTCAAACAAGAATGACAAATATTGTACATATAAATAATAATCAGAAATTATATCATTTAATATGATTTCATAATAACATTATTAAAATATTTCTGTAATCTTAAAATATCTTGGCACTTCATCATTTCATAAACTGTTTCATCAAAATACACTTCAATATTTTGTGCACACACTGAGAGCAATTCATGAATGCAATTTCCCAAGGCTTATCTGCACTTTTCAGCTATACAGTATCATTATTAATCAAAGATTGCAGTACTTCTGTTTCACCTCCAGCTGAATTATAAAATGTCTTCTGCTTCTTCAAAAAGTACTGTCTTCTTTCCACTTCACAGAGTTCTTCTTAAGCAGTCACAATAGTTTTGTTAAGAGGGATGGGTGTACAGCATCTTTTAAATTCAGACTACGTCAGAGTCTTTACCGAGCAAATACTGTCAAATTAGTCATATGGTAGAGGGTTTTATTCTTCATATTACATTTATTCCATAAATTCAAATGATTGTAAGTTTGTTTTCAATAGAAAACAGCACAGCATGACTTGTAGTTCAGTGAGTCCTAGTCTAGTTAATTAAAAAAATGTTATCACCTTCTGGTTCTGAACTGTAAAAAAGTTATAGAATTCACTACAAACGTAAAAGTTGATATGACACATTGTGCCCCCCCCAATACCCCTGCTACTTATAATCCACTAAATCTGAAATCACTCTACCTCAGAAAAAAGGAGTTCTCTGAGATTCATCGGTTTCAAAGTTAGTGTATTTTCCCTAATCACACTTACATTTCCACTGTGATGATCACACTTAATATGTCCATGACCATATACTTGGAATCAAACAGGTTCCATATTCAGACTCTTTCAGTTGTACCCATTTGTTGTCTCCTCCTTCATTTGGATGTTCTGTGTGTCTCTGCATCTGAACAAAATCCATATCTCTTATGCTCAATAGTGGGATATCACCTTGTGTATCAAAATCAAGTGATCTGTGTCCATTTAACAGGGAAACTGTTCAGGTTTAACATTTTATGATTTAAAGGAAAAGCATCTCATTTTCTTCTGTGTAACATTTTGATTGATATTATCGCAGCCAGGTGCACTTGAGTTACCAAAAGTCTTTTTATAAAAATAATCCATTTTAGCTCTGCATTTTTCTTTTTCATACTTTTGAGTTTTTGTTCAAATACAGTCACAGACTCCATCATATCATAATATAGGCAGGCATTTAACTCCTCCAGAAACCAATGACATTGTTGTGTCAGTTCTTATAATTATTCCTCAGTTTACTATATTTCTGAAGTACATCACCACTGCAGTCAACATTTACATTTAAAAATATGCATTTTCTGTGACATGCAGTAAAGGGCATGTAAACTGGAAACTCCTTAACATATTAAGTGTGCAGCAGCCATTTTCCTCATAGGATGAGTATGAAGCAACATCACTGGTAAGAACATTTAAATTTGTTTAACTGAATTATCTTATAGCCACTAGCAGTGACCTTTCATTGTGACCTAAGTGCACAGTGTGATATATTTCATTTTATTGAAAACATGAATCATAACTCAAGTTATTTCTCAAATGTATTGCTCTAAACCAAAGGCACACATGGTTTTATAATTTTCATGGTATGATTTAATAAAAATATTTAACTAAGAATCACTCCCTATTCAGTTAGGCTCGCCCTGTATTTTCATTAAAGTATCACCTTTTACCACCAATTCCACTTTTTATTCTTTCAGCATGAGCACTACAAATTACCATAAAGTGTCCCAGTCATTGGTTGTGAAGCTTCTTCAGACATCATATGTACGTGATGGATTTTAATGTCTAACTGGAACCCTAACTGACCACTTGCCAGTCTGCCAGGATCTAGAACACAAAAGGAAATGAGTATGATTTTTTTAAAGTTCAACCCTAGTGTAGTGTCTTGGTTAAGTATTCCTTATTGCCTGGGTATTGTAAAAATGTGTGTCTTAGTTAAGTAACACTTTATAATTTGGTTATTGTGTCAGCATGTGTCTTGGTTAAGGCACACATGGCACACAAGGCAAAAAGAAATGAGTATGATTTTCTTAAAGCTCAACCCTAGTGTAATGTCTTGGTTAAGTATTCCTTATTGCCTGGGTATTGTAAAAATGTGTGTCTTAATTACACTTTATAATTTGGTTATTGTGTCAGCATGTGTCTTGGTTAAGTACTCTTTATAACCTGGTTATTGTGCAGTGTGTCTCTCTTGGTTAAGTACTTGTTATAACCTTATTAATGTACCAGTGTGTGCCTTGGGTAAGTATTCATCATATCCCAGTTATCTTGCCAAAATTTGTTTATTTAAGTACTCCTTATAACCTGCTTATCATGTTGGAGTGTGTTTTAGTTAAGTCCTATTTATAACCTGCCTATTGTGTTGGAGTGCGTTTTAGTTAAGCACTCACTATAAGCTGTTTATTGTGTTGGAGTTTGTTTTAATTAAGTGATGATCATGACCTGCTTATTATACTAGTGTGTGTTGTAGTTAAGTACCTCTTATAACCTGCTTATTGTGTTGGAGTGTTTTCTAGTTAAATCCTCCTTATATTTGTCTGTTACTGCCCTGCTTCACTTTTTAGGATACTATCTCACATTTAAATGTTTTCTCTGCACAACATTCTATTGTCTCCATTCTAAAACATTAGTATATTTAAACACTGTCACTCATATGAGAAAATACATTGGGGTCTGTTACATAAATAAGACAATCCCATATGCTTTGAACATTTGGAATTAAGATACTTTACTTTGCACACACTCTCAATTGACTGTTAATGCCCTTTATACAGCACAGATCACAGCTATGAAAGGCATTCCAGCATCAAGAAAACAGGAGCAATAATTGTATAAAATGTGCACTTTCTTTACAAACTAATTAAAACAATCTTTATGCCATCATGAGATGCATCAGCAGGATTGTTACTATACAACATTTTCATCACTTTATCGTTCACTTAAAGTTATTTCAGTTGGTGTGCAAAGTAATATAAAATATGTTTTATTACGCTACATGCCATTTCAAGTAATTTATGCCCTTCAAAAGAATGTTTTTTGGGGGTCATTAACAGAAGATTTTTTTTATGATAGGAAATAGTAGTAACATTTATAAAAGAAAGAGAGAAAAGAAAAATCACAGCCAGTTGGGCGCGTCTTTGTGCCTCCAGCCAATGTCACAGACATAAGATATGTTGAAGGGGACTGGAATACAGAGTAAAGACTGCCATGTTCATATGATCCTTATCTTTAATGTCTATCGTACATACATAAATAACTATTAAATAAATGCATAGACCTACAGTGCAAACACACACATACTTACACTTAAACAAATGCATAGACCTACAGTGCAAACACACACATACTTACACTTAAACAAATGCATAGACCTACAGTGCAAACACACACATACTTACACTTAAACAAATGCATAGACCTACAGTGCAAACACACACATACTTACACTTAAACAAATGCATAGACCTACAGTGCAAACACACACATACTTACACTTAAGCAAATGCATAGACCTACAGTGCAAACACACACATACTTACACTTGCACACACACTCTCACATAGCCGTATGACAAATGCCCATACATATGCATGTACAGCACATAGGAACATACACAAATGCATGCATGTACAACACACACGGACATACATAAACGCATCCATGTACAGCACACACGAACATACACAAATGCATGCATGTACACACACACACAAATACATCTCTGTCTGTAGCTCTGTGCTCTCTGTCTGTCTATTTATATTATAAATGCATCTATATATACAGGGATATAAAACGGTTACACGCCCCTGTTAAAATGCCAGGTTTTTCTGATATAAAAAAATGAGTCCACAATAAATCATTTCAAAACTTTTCACACCTTTAATCTGGCCTATAACCTGTACAATTCAATTGAGAAACAAACAAATCTGTTATGGGAAAACATATAAAAATTAAAAAACCTACAATAAGCTGGTTGCACAAGTGTGTATACCCTTAAACTAATACTTTGGTGAATCACCTTTTGATTTAATTACAGCATTCAGTCTTCAGTGAATAAAAATTCTCTCTTCCTCTCCTTAAGGACTCACTTGCCAAAAAAACAATGTAAATCCAAGAAAACAGTCAAGTCCAAACAGGCTGTGCAAACTTTTATTCCATAAAAACAGGTAAAATAATGATAAAACTGTGAGCGCTTTTGGGATAACCCTTCATCAGACAATATAACAGCATTCATTAAATCTATTTAAATACATTTGAAAATACAACCACCTATCATCTCACTGTCCTCCTTTTCCTAAGGGCTGGTCTTAAAAGTATACATGTATTCAACCCTGGTGGATGATTTGCTGCTAGTTCTATAATCCAGTGTAGTTCATTACACTCTGTAACATTCACTATGTCCCCCCCCTTTTACTCATATGAGTAACCTGTATAACCATGAATTTAAATGTATGTGTTGTATTCTTAGAAGTATGCATATATAGAGCATTATGTTCATCTTTCTGTCTAATGCTGTATAGGTGATGTTGTATCTGAATTTTCAGTTTACAGTTAATTTTCCCTACATAGTAACTGGGGCATGATTGATATATCGCTAGATATAATACATTTTCCGTGTGGCAGTCTGCATACAATTTAAAAATATATTCCGTTTTATTTATGGGATGAACAAAGCTATTCTTATCACTAATCATGTAACAAGTCTTAGAATGCCTGCAAGGAAAAAAAACTTTTCTATCTGATGTTAACCTAGTTTTATTTCCTCATTCCTGGTTCTTTACACAACATATCTTTCAAATTGCTGTTGCATCTAAAAAAAAACTTGGTTCTTTATCCACTGTTTTTAAATCTATCTTCACTTAACAAGATTTTCCAATTATGTTTAATTATTTCACAGACCCCATTGATATTATTGCTATATCGTAGCATAAGCCTATGTTTATTACTTTTTTGTATCATTGTATTGTTCTCACGGCTTTGTGTCTCATTAGCTTTGAACCATGGTCTAGCCTTTCCCTCTCTATCTCTCTTCACTAGTTCTAACCCCTCTTGCATCAAATTACTTGTGTAACCCCTTTGTACCATGTGGTTCTATAAACTCTCCAGCTCTTTTTCAAAGTTGGTTTCTTCTGTACATAATCTTGATGTACGTAAACCCTGTCCCACTACTGTGTTCTTAAAAGTATGTCTAGGGTGCATACTTGAAAATTCCAAATAATGATTGCTCCAACCATATTTCTTATATAGACAGGTTGACATACCTGTCCCTGTATCTTTAGTTATTCTTACATCCCAAAAAAATCTATGGATTTGAAATCACGTTTTACTGTAAACCATAAAAAATCAGTGGTTGTCTCCAAATGCTTAACAAACCTTGTCAGTTCATACTCACTATGTTGCCATAAAATATAAACATCATCCACAAATTGAACATAATGCAGTAGATATTCGCTCCACCATTGATCATTAATAGATACATTCATGTTCTCCCAATACGCCAACACTAGGTTGGCATATGAGTTCGCACAGGGTGTGCCCATAGCCACACCCTGTTTTTGTCAGCAGTATGTACCATTACACATAAATACATTATTTTCAAGTATAAGTTATAGAGCTTCCAGAATTAGCTGGTTTGTTCTTCCATCAAACACTTTCTTTACTTTTAATACTTCCCTAATCGCATTTAGGCCATAATTATTACTAATAACAGTAAAGAGGTTGTTAACATCAAGAGTAACCATTAATACATTGGGCATTGGGCAGGATTCATGAAGGCTTGCATGGAGTCTAAGAGGAGTGTAAGACTCCATGCAGCCCTCGCGATCCAGGAACAGCCCGAAGTTCCGTGTAAGAGACCAGCTAAAATGTCTCTTACACGGACTGGGCGTGGATATGCTAATCACCTCACTTGCAGCTGAAAGGCATGCAAATGAGGTAGATTAGCGATCCACGAAGCTCAAACCAGTCCGTGTAAGAGTCGTATTAGCTGCAGAAATGTACTCAGTTGACAATCGAGTACGTTTCTGCAAATAACACAATGGAGCCATGTCAGCTCCAAATAAAGGGTGCATATGTGTCAGGCAGCATGCCAATGGCCAAATATTTTTTTTTAGGCGATGTTTAAACGCAGCGCAGCCCCGCGCAAACTGGCTGCGCTATATAAAACATAAAAATGAAGGTTATAAACCCACAAATGTGGGTTATATGCAATACATGGATCTACAATGCAGGGACCAGCAGACCAAAAACAACATGGCCACCATTTCATGGTTGCTAAGGGGGGAAGCTGAGTCTAAGACATGTAACTAAGCATTAGTAGGCAATCTGATGTAAATGAGTGTTAGGATACTGAATTCCACTGTCACATAGCAAATGAGCGCATTCCTAGTAGTGTAAGAGTTACATAAGGGGGAGTAACAGAGTAGGAGATAGGTGACATCACAGGGGGGAATGGCAGAAAGAAATGCAGTTCATTGGAGGTCAGTGTTACGTGACAGATGTCAGACACATATCATGGAAAGAGGAGTGCCACAAGATAAGCATGGGAACGTCAAGAAATGGAAGGTGTACACTGTTGCCAACACGAAAGTTTCTTGCTGGGCGTGCATGCGCACGTGTGCGCACCATGAGGTGCGAGTAGGGCAGTGTGCGCACGTGTAAGGCAGACTGAGCATGTGGGAGCCTGTTGGCAGACTTGTAAGACTGATTGCACTGGTGTGCGTGCGTTTTAACCCGAATAAGTAGATTCTAAACTGTGTAAACATGTGTGTGTGCATGTAAGTCACTGCGAGTGTGTTTCTGCTGGTAAACGCATTGCTCCCCCCTGAGGAAACAGAAAGGAAAAAGGAAGCAACAGAAATAGTAGGAAGCTAGCAGGGAATACCGCTGGAGCTAGCAGGTGAAAACAATTAGAAGCAGGCAATTACACAGGCAGAATAGTAGCCAAGCCCAGCACTTAAAACTCTGCAAACAGCAGTGCAGGATGTTTCTCTCAAGAGACACTGCAAGACAGGAGTACGCTATTAGAAGTGAAAACTGAAAAAGCTTAACTCAGAGCAAAAATGCTAGGGGCTGCCATAGCTGTCATAAGGAGACATAGGCGACTTGCTGAGGGTGGTGACAATGCAAATGCTGCCAGACAACCCACAGTGAGGAGACGGAGAAGAGTGTACAGGCCCAGGGTCACCTACCACGGGTTACATGAGCTGGAGATAGTGGAGCGCTATAGAGTGGACAGAGACCTCCTGCAGCAAATTGTCAAGCTGTGCAGGCCACGCCTCACACACAGAACCAACAGAGGGGAACCCATCCCAGTGGAAACCAAAGTATGTGTTGGCCTAAGAATACTAGCAACAGGTACCTTCCAGAGACCAACTGGTGATATGATGGGGATATCACAGGCATCAGACTCCAGGGTACTGCACCAGTTCCTGGATGCCATGTCAGCACATGTCGGTGATCATGTATATTTCCCCAATGCCCGTGAGGTATTGGCCAGCAATATGCGTCTCTTCTAGCAAATAGCAGAATACCCTGAGGTAGAGGGTGCAATAGACTGCACGCACATACGCATCAAAGCACCAGCCGGTGAGCGGGTTAGGGCCTACATAAACTGCAAGGGCTTCCCCTCCCTCAACTGCCAGGTCATGTGTGATGCCCAGGGCATAATAATGAATGTGTGTGCTGGCTGCCCTGGGAGCTACCATAATTCACATATCTGGCATTTGACGCAGCTGTACCAGACATTTGCCAATGGGGACATCCCACATGGACACCTAGTGGGGGATGCAGGTTATGCACTGGAGCCGTGGCTGATGACACCCATCAGAAACGCACACACACCTGAACAGGAATGCCATAATAAGGCACACGCACAAACACATAATGTAATAGAGCATGTGTTTGGGCTGCTCAAGTCACGGTTCCGGTGTCTGGACACATCTGGTGGAGCCTTGCAGTACTCACCAACTACATGTACCCAAATTGTCATGGTATGTGCTATGCTACATAATATGATCCTGTGAAAACAGCTGCAGCAGGACCAGCATAGGGCCGGATCAAACAGCCCCCCACCATTGCCAAGGCCATCACAGGCAGAGCGTGACTTGGAGGAGGAACAACCTGAGCCTGCCCCAGTAGGCAGAAGGAGGCATGCCCAGTATGCCCTGGCCTTGGCAAAGAGGCAACGCATAGCACATACACTGGCTCAGTAGGAACCCTGGGAATGATACCCCTCTCTGACTCACTCATATAATAACAGGGATGCCTAAAATGACATAACCTGCTCTCAAACATGTCCAGGGAGTGTAGTATGTGCATCCGACAGAGGCAGCCCTGCAGCACCACCTGAGGCATGATTGCCATGCCATGTGTTAAGCAATGTAACACCATGTAGTATATGCAAACTTGATGACCCTGACTAACATCCTACCCTCACCAAGCATGATGCCACGATATGAAGATGAGATGATCAATTGCAATAATTGGCTGAAGTATTGCTGTTAGTCAAAGGGGATCCAATTTGTGCCAGCCTGGGATGATATGCTGAGCATGACATGATGCTCCACCTGCTAGGGGTGGCATGCACCTATCAGTCCTGGCCTTATGGATACTGGCAAAGGCTGTTGTTACCCACAGCGTGCCTTGAATAGGTAAGGCTCAAAACATAAACCCACCTCCATAGGTATCACAAGGGATAAGAACCTAGATGTAATGCTACCCAATGCCAGAAGTCTAAACAGCAAGATGCATGCAGTCTAAACTCCCCCTGTATGGAGAATGTTGATATCTGTCCTGTAACAAAAAACTGGGTCAAGGCTCACAACAGCACCCTAACACTACCAGGTTACACCTCATACTGTGCTGTACAGCCTCAAAACATGGAACAAGCTACAAAAGGAGGGAGGGTGACTAGCAATAATTGTCAAGGATAAGCACACCCCATGTTGGTACCACAACAAGAAGCAGCATGGACTAGCCATGGTCAAGTAACAGTGGCTAAAACTGCCTCCCAGTTTATAGCCTGCTACAGACTACCATTCTAACACCAGGAACTGCACTTGGCCTATGTTGGAATATATGAATATATAAAGCCCTCCAAACCACATTATAGTGGGTGACTGAAAATACCAAAACATAGACTGGGAGAATTATTCTAGCTCCAACACCCTAGGACAAAGGTTCCTAGAGTCTATAAACCAAAATGCTCAGGAACAATGTACCACTCCCACAAGAGGGGTAAGCATACTGGATGTGATAATCAGCAACATGGGTACTGGATGGCAAGATGAGAAGTGTATCCCTCACTGGTAAGATCAGGCCATAGAGTAATCACACCGGATATACACATCCTGACCACAGTCCCTGGCCAGAAAACCACAGTGAAAAACATGTGTAAAGCAAATGCTGCACTCCTCCAAACTGATGTGGAATCCATTAATGGCCCTGTGCAGGTGCAAAATATGGGCCACATTTCAGAACCTCTTATACAGGCATTCCATGAACACTGCCAGGAATGCATGGATTATGCGATCCCAAATAAAACCAAGACACAATGCCATACACGCAGGCATCTGGCATGGTGGACCCCAGCCATTATCAAACCATGCAAGAGAATGAGGAAGCTACTACATGATAGAGCAAACCTAAAAAGGGAAGTAATCTCTGATCAGTAGTATGGCAATACAATATGTCCACTCATACAATCCACTAAGGCCAGCTACAACAAGATGAATCTGTGAATCTTGAGGCAATGTTACACCTGCCCCATGTACACAGACAACCCTCACCTCCCCCCAAGAAATACAAATATATGTGAGAGATGCAAGCATTTATCCAAACCGGAGGCTGAGCTCTCTCAACTCAGTACTGTCAAAACTAGTCAGGAGGAGAAGGTAACCACACACACCACAAACCCAGTCTCACATAGACCTATCACAACTGCAAACCAAAGACATAAACACAGAAAAACATTCCCGGAGGCTCTAATTACAAACACACCACATCAACAGAGGCCTCCAAAGCAGACACCCAAGCAACCACTACCTCCAAACATAGCGCATGCAACACATAGTACACAATGCTGGTGTGCCAAACAGTCACAGGCCAGAAGGAGAAACAACATGCCTGATACAGTTGTAATAGGTGACTCCATAGTCAGACACACTGCTGTCCTGCTCACCAGACTGAACAAGGGAAAGGGTACAGTAAGCTGGCTGTAGGCTGCTACAATACGCCACATAATAGAAGTACGCAGGTCACCCCAAAGCAAGTAGAAATATGATGCAGTCATTGTCCATGCTGGCATGAATGACCTGAGACGTACCTCCCCGGACTACATGAAAAGAGACATAGATGAGCTCTCCAATTATGTAGTCCAGGCTGGTATGACACTGACCTTGTGCAGCATCCTACCCTCACTAAGAATGATGCCACAGTACAAACACAGAATGACCAGCTTTAACAAGTGGCACAATTACTGGTGTCATTCCAAGGGGATCCAATGTCTGTCTGCTTGGGATGTCATGCTTGACAAGCCACGCTGCTGTGCCAGGGATGGCTTGCACCTGTTACTCCTGGGCGTCTGGATATTGGATAAGGCTCTTGCCACCTCCATAGAGTCTTTTGTAGGCAAGGCTGAAAAGACTAACCCACCTCCCTAGAAAACATAAGTGGAAAGAAACATAAGGGTAATGCTGCCCAATGCCAGATGTGTAAACCTCAACTTGCATGCTCCCGAGGCCCTCCCCAGTATGGAGAACATTGATGTCCGTGCAGTGACAAAAACCTGCAGCAAGGCTCCTGACAGCACACCAGCACTACCAGGTTATACCTCATATCATGCGTTATGGCCCCAAAACCAGGACCAAAACATAAAAGGAGGGGGAGTATCCATATTCAGCACAGATACCCACATGTCCAGGTAACTGACAATGCACGAAGCATCGGAGACCACCCATGTGCAACTAACCATAGGCAAAACTGCTGTACAGTCTGTAGCATGCTACAGACCACACTCTCACACGCAGGAACCCCACTCAGCCTTCCTGAAGACACTGGACAGTATGAATGTCTCACCAAATACCAAACAAGGTACTCACAAATTAACACATGGGTGGTAATCCATTATGTATGGAAGGAGAATCAGGGACCTAGGGACACAAGTGGACAGTAACCTGTCATGTGACACTCACACTGCCAACATGGCTAGGAACACCGTCTATACTGGCCGCCTTATCATGAAAGGATTCACATCTATGTCAACAGAGGTCATTGTGCCCATATACTGTTCTCTTATCAGGCCCATAATTTAGTACAATGCCTCATTTGGGATGTACCTTACCCGACACCTGCAGCTGTTAGAAAGACCTCAAAGGTACCTCACCAAGAGGATAAAGGGTCTCAAATATGTCATATGCTGCCTGGCTATAGACACCCCAGCTGTATGCAGTCACATACTGCCTATGCAGAGGTGTTGCATGCCTGTTGTACAAGGCCATGTCCAACACAGGATTAATGGACATGCTCCACCCCAGAAAAACCAAATCCATCGGAGCTGTGAGAGTGAGAGATGTCAACCTTAACACATAATGAAATAGGATGTGCTGGTGGGACAAATACATAACCCAGAGGCTCCCTACACCCTGGAACGGAATCCCACTCCATGTTAGGCAGAGCCCCTCACTGACTCTCTTCAACAGGAATCTTGCCAAGTGGATGGGTGATCGTAGATGTACACTGGGGGTCTTCACTGTGCCACGTCCAGACAGAGGCACAGTAAAGTAAATCCTAAATGGCCATAATATTCACATAGCAAGGGGTGGCAAAAGCCACACACACTCTGGCTAGGCTTATAAATGCCCTAGGGTGGATAGCCTAGTATGAACCTATGAACCTATGAAGATACAAATTTAAAGGACACTAAGGATAATCACAAGGCTTTCTTAACTGATGGTAGGAACCATGTTGGGAATTCACAGATATGCTCTGAATCACTCACATATTACAAACAACATACCAAACACACACACATATTGCCAACATCCAACCTGACAGGTGCAGTGCAAACCCCCCCCCCAAAATGCCAAATATCTATCCAAGCAGAGTACTGGCCCCCTGACATTGCAGATGCTGAGGTAACAGCCAGCATCTACAAAGCAAAACACACTGCATCAATGGTACGAGATGGTGTCCTGGGCTGAGTCCAACATGGACTCCAAGAAGAATGAAACGCCAAATAACACTACTGCTCAATGTCAGCTTTACCACAGGATATGTACCCAAAGAGCAGTGTACAACAACAGTGGTCCTTCTCCACAAAGGTGTTGCCTGAATGGATACTGCAAACTACCACCCCAGAATCCTGACAAGCTTGGTCTGCAAAGCTATGGAAAGGATCAGCATGTACCTCAGACATAAAGATATTGGGGACCTACTGACACTGGACCCTACCCAGTGTGGCTTTCTTAAGTGCAGATCCTGCCCCTTAAACATGTTTGACTCATTTGAAACAGTCATTAAGGTCATTGATGAGGGGGATGTGGTCCACACAGCCTAGCTGGACCTTGCAAAAGGCTTCCATACAATACCCCATGTGTTCATTATAGATAAGCTCACCAGCTTAAATATAAACCCCTATGTCAGTAGAGGGGTTGCAAACCAGACCATGGACAGAACTGACATGGTCAGAAATGCTGCAGCCATGTCAGACTACAAACCAGATACAACTGGTATCCCACAAGGCTCGGTCCTGGGACCACCCTTGTTTGGTATATATGTCCCATAGGTACAGGCCAACATGGAAGGACTGTGTCTGAACAAGTTTGCAGAGGACTACAACCTGGCCACCATATCTGACCCTCCAGCTGACACAAGCATCCCACAAAAGGGCCACATAGAAACAGACAACTAGTGCCATAGCCATGTCAGCAAGCTAATTGCAGAAAAGTGTATAGTCAACCCCTGTGGATATACAGTAAGTGCCCACCAATTACCACATAGGTGTTAACCCATGAAGTACTTAAGATGTAATAGGAGACCTGGGGACACAAGTTGATAGATATCTTGCATTGGACAAGCATGTGGCTGTAGTGGTTACAGAAACATACCATATACCCACCTAATCATGAAGGTAGTCAAATCTAGATCAGGGGAGGTCATTGTGGCTCTGCAGTCATCCTTCATCAGCATCACAATTGACTACAATGGCCCCTGTGGGATGTACATCAGCAGACACCTCCATCAACTGGAAAGACCCCAAAAGTACCTCACCAGGAGTTTCAAAGAGCTTGAACAGATGCCATGTGTTGCCTGATTAAACAAATTGCAGCTCCACACACTGCCATACTGCCTGCCCAGTGGCAAGCTGTGCCTGATGTATAAAGCCATGTCCAAGCTGGAATCAATGAACATGCTGCACCTTGTACAACCTGAATGGCAGTGAGCTATGCACATGAGAGACCTGAACCCCAGCACTGACATACATAGGACAAGCTGTACTGAATGATCCATAACACAGAAGCCACCCCCACTCTTGAGTAAACTCCCAGTACAGGTTAGCCAGAGAGTCACTCATCGACTCTCCTCAAGAGGAATCTTGATGAGTGGATGGGAGATGGTAGGTTTACCCTGGGTATCACTGTTATGTCACGGGTAGACAGAGGCACAGTATACTAACCATGACATTTGTCATGGCAAACTCCAGTTACAATGTGTGTCGAAGGACAAACACACTCTCTGACTAGCATTAGAAATGGCCTAGGGCACATCGCTAGTGTTTGCCAATGTCCACCTATGTTGTGGAATACACTACCAATGTTGGACAAGCCTGGTTTAAGTAGTCCATATCTGAACATAATGCAACATGGTCATATGTGCACAACTGGCCCCTAACCAGTCTGTTTTGCTCACTATGAAAAATTAAAGCAGTGATAGGACTAAAGCCCAGAATACTGTCCACCACAGTGAAAGTACTGAACCAGTACACTATATGGTACTACAGTGTTAGGTCAGTATGAAAGGATGTTGACAACTGTATGCAAAGTATCCCATGCAAACCCTGCAGGCACAGTATAATCCCTGTTGTGTTCAGACACAAAGCAGTTGGCCAGTAAGTACACAACATGACACCCAACACACAACCATAAATGTGAGATATTGTTGAAGTTCACACTCATCCACAAATGTGGTGGACTGCAGAGTTCAACATATGGAAAGCTCACACTGGGCATGCTCGCACACTTTGATAAATGAGACATATGTCAGACAACATGCCATGGAAAGCCTGAACTGGGCTTGCTCACACACTTAGGCTATATCTCAGTTTAGCAGTTGGCCACACATATCTGGTATTTGTACATGTTATTCCAGGAACCAACCACATTACAGCAATCTGCCCAGTGCACACAGTTAAATGACTACAGAGACATAAGTGATATAGTGGACCCCTCTCATATTCAAACAGCTTCCACAGATACACAAGTTGTTCATAGAAACAGGGAATGCTATGGCAATAAAGACCTGCAAACAGTCTATCAGCAACAAATATTGTGCATCTGACAATTAAACATATGGGTGTAGAGGTCAATACTAGGCTGTTTGCCCTCAGGAATGAAAGCTTAGCCAGAGTGTGCATGGTGTCTGCCTCCCCAGTACAGTAGGCTACTGTGCCACTGTAAAGTAGGTCACATAAGGCACCATTTGAGGCTAGTGTGCTGTGCCTCCATCAAGCAGGGACGCAGTGGAGATCCCAGGGGTTGAATTTGCTATGCCACATCCATGTGGCTGGTGTGTGCTGGAAGAGGGTTGGTGAGGACCTCTAACAGTAAGTGTGCATCAATAACAGACTGAGGGGAGCCTTATCTGCAGTGTCTGGTCAATTTCACTGTCAACACTTTGTTGTGATGATTATGAGGGATTGAAGTGTCGTGCCAGTACTGTTCAGAGATGTCCCCCCTCTGTGGGCTACTGCTCTGCAATGTATTAGCTCACTCTGTCTGTTGGACAGCTCATATATGGCTGGTGTACACCTGACAGGTGTCCTGTTGTGGAGGAGTCATGGGTATATTTGGGATAGCATGATCAATGCAAACCTTCCACATGCTCATAGAATGTCAAGGATTATGCAGAGTGGCCTGTATACTCCCCCAGCATGGTCCTTTGAAGTCTTCCACCCCAGTCTTCACAAGTGCAAAGTCTGCTTTTGATAAAGACACTTTGTTTGCAGTGACAACCTTGCCTGGGGGTGGGGATGGGATATGAATGTCCAGGAAAAGGTGGGTATGGTCAGATATCAACAATGGTGGTCTACCTCTGGTGTGGAACAGTGAGTACCCATGTTGCAGATGGTCAGGTGCAATATGTATTCCCCCTTGTGACTGTGGTGAGTGGTCCTGCCATAGCACATGGACTCACAAATTGTAGTGGCTGTAGGGTAATGCTGTAGAGGCCTGAGTAGTTCTAAACACACAATATACCTGTACCTGACATTAACAAATGGAATGGTGTATGTGAACACCTTCATATCTTGGCACTGTTCCCAGGGAAGCAAAGTGTGTGTCCTGGATGTGGGAGAGGTGGTCTGAACCGGTTGTGTTATGTGTTACAGGTCCTGTAGTCACAAAGCATGGTACAAAACATAACCTGCCAGTGCTGATGTGCATATCTGACCCTGAAGTAGGTGGCTGCAAATGCATATATATGCTATCCCCCACCTGACAGGTAATAATAGATGTACATACCTCTGTATAAATAATGATGTCAGCACCCTATAAATACTGCAGGTGCAGAATAGATGCCCAGTAATTCGGATAGTGCGCTCTGCTAATGCGTCTCCCTCAAGTGTCATAATATAGTTAGGTAGGGGTTTGAATCCTGCAAATGCTCAGTGTGTGTGTGTGTGTGAGGGGGGTTGGTGTGTGTGCAATTCTGTGTGAGAAAAATGTCCCTTTTGGCAACTAGGAGAACACACTGCAGAATGCACATTCCCCTTTCTAAACACTGATGATGTCAGCACCTTATAAGTAAAGCAGGAGAAAGGAAATCTCCCAGTAATGTGAATAGCAGGCTCTGCTAATACGTCCCTCTTGAGTGTCATAACATAGCTAGGTAGGGGTTTAAATCCTGCAAATGCTCAGTGTGTGTGTTGGGGTGAGGGGGTTAGTATGTGTGCAATTCTGTGTGAGAGACATGTCCCTTTTGGCAACTAGGAGAACACACTACAGGATGCACATTCCCCTTTCTAAACACTGATGATGTCAGCACCCTATAAGTAAAGCAGGAGAAGCGAAACCACCCAGTAATGCAAATAGCACACTCTACTACTGCGTCTCGTACTAGTGTCATAACATAGTTAAGTAGGGGTATGAATCCTGCAAGTGTGTGTGTGGGTGGGGGGTGGAAGTAGGGTGTGTGCAAGTACATGTGTGAGAGAACTGACCCTTTTGGCAACCAGTACAACACACCAGCTGCTGCATATAGGGGGGGTGGAAGTAGGGTGTGTGCAAGTACATGTGTGAGAGAACTGACCCTTTTGGCAACCAGTACAACACACCAGCTGCTGCATATAGGGTGTGTGCAAGTACATGTGTGAGAGAACTGACCCTTTTGGCAACCAGTACAACACACCAGCTGCTGCATATAGGGTGTGTGCAAGTACATGTGTGAGAGAACTGACCCTTTTGGCAACCAGTACAACACGCCAGCTGCTGCATATTCCAATCTCTACACAGAGATGATGTCAGCACCCTACAAGTACAGCAGAAGAGGGCAATTCTCACAGTAATGCAAATAGCATGCTCTGCTACTGCGTCTCTCACTACTGTCATAGCACAGTTAGTTATGGCTTTGAATTCCACAAATGCCACGTGTGTTTTTGTCACACAAAATGCCCATGTGTGTGGGTTGTTGTTCACAATAATGCATGACATCGATTAAACCAGTAATGGCAATGCACACATATGATGTATGTGTGTGCCAAATACACATATATACCTGTGACCTTCAATAGTTCCCATGTCTGACGCCTGCCACATGTGAATACATGGTATTTGCACTGGATAACATTATGACTGTGGTTTTCTGTGCGGGTGCTGCATTTGGTATGTGTATATACAGTGTGAGTTGTATATGGTATCATCCTAGCAGCGTGGGATACACATCTGGTCTGGGGCATATAGTCTACATGTTGCTGATGAACAGGTGCTGCATGTTTTCACCTGTTGTGGGAGTGGTAACAAGTTGTTCCATAGCAATGCAGTGACTACATGTTAGGAACCTTTCAGCTAGGGTGTTGTAGCTACAGTAATTCATCAGCATTCAGTAATACTTCAGCATTCTTGGTGAGGATATGATGCCAACCAAGGTCAGGGTCATACCAGCCTGTGCCACATGCTCAGAGAGCCTTTCTATGTTCCCTATCATGTAGTCCAGGGAGGTACATCACAGGTCAGCCATAGTGGCACGGACAATGACTGAGTCATATGTGTCCATGCCTCTGACTGACCTGTATGCTTGTGTTATGTGGTGGACCATAGTGCCCCATGGGCATATCACTGTGACCTTCACCTTGTCCAGCCTGGTGAGCGGGACCTCACTGTACCGGACAATAAAGGTAACTAACACAACTGTAGCAGGTGTGTTGTTTAGCCGTACAGGCTGTGACTGTTTGGCACACAGGATTTGTGTGCTATGTGTTGCACGTGCTGTGTTCCGGCTTAACATATGCCTGTGTGCCAGCTGCAGAGGTGTCTGCTGCTCAGGCAGGATGCTATTCTGAGGCTCCAAGAATGCCCCAGTGTGTTCATGTGTTTGGATTGCTGTCAGTGTAGGTCTACATCAGACTGGTATTGTAGTCACTGTAGTATTTCATGCCACCTGACAGGTTATGCCAGTACTGGGTTCAGAGTGCTTAGTCCCCAGTTTGGCTATGTGGTTGCATCTCACACATGTGTTGTACGTCTATGTGTAGGGGAGAGGGTTGACTGTGTACATGTGGCAGCTGTGACATTGCCACATGACACACATATTCCATAACTGTACCATAGAGGTGACTGACAAGTGACCTTTGCACATGCTACCATAGTATTGTGATTGCCATGGTGATTAACAGCACATCGGGCCAATGGGGAACAAGGTACAGAAGGTGAGTATGTGAGGGTGTAGTGCCTGTGATTAGTTAGCACTGGCATATATGACTGCTCACATGGTCAAATGCCAGGCAAGTCATATGCAATGTGTCACAGGCAACATACATGCGAACAGGATAAACAGTGACGTTCTGTCAAGTGAGACATGGACATACATATAGTAAGCTATGCAGATGTCACTAGGAATCCACAGAAGCTCCGTAAATCTGCATTGCAGGTGGAATCAGTGTTCCAGGGTAACTGCAAGCAAACATGCATGCAAACAAAGCTACAGTAAGCAGGGCTGCATGTAGTCCATTGTACAACAAACAAGCTGTACCACTTTCAGTAGGTAACAGTGTAAATATGCAGGCACTATACACATGTACATGGAAATACACAGGTCAGATGGCCAGGGTCCAGTCTCAGCACACAAAAGTGCACAGACCATGTACCGTCAGGATGTACAATAACCGGATGGAAACCCAAGTGCTCATACCAGCAGTAATAACTGACATTTATGGGGAATCTCCCTCCTGTGAAAGTTAGTTTTGTGTGTTGGGGCTGTCTAGTATGGTATGAGATGTGAGCTTGCAGTGCTAGGGTGCTCCTGTGTGTCCTGTACCAGTCCTGTAGTACTGCACACATATCAACATCCTCAAACATCCACATTGCAGAGTCCAGTGTGGGCAACATGCCACGTTCAGTTTACATGTCCATCATTGCGTATCAATCCTTTCATTACCTTATCCCCTGTGCTACCTATGTATGTGGCCTTCTGTTGACATCCTTACCACCAGTATGCAAACTTGTGCAGATGATACACTATGGTACTTACCATGGGTGTAGAAAACAGTACAAGACAATCATACCCTTACTGCATCAGTCATGCTGGGATATACCCACAATTACTTCAGCACACTGTACTGTTAACAACATGATACTATTACTACACATCTATGTAGTCACCCTGTGCATCAGCAACATGTTAACCTGTACCTTCACTGATGTTACAGATTGCAGGAGGTGGCACAGTTTCATCATATGCACAGGGTGTGAACTTAGTATGCCTGAGTCTGCCATTGATACCACCAATTGATATGTATGTGTATGTGTGTTGGTGAGGGACAGCAGTACAAGGTGGGGCAATGTTGATGCAGTGTGTGCTTGTATGCGGTAGCCCTAGGTGTTGCCAATTCGCATGTGTGTATGGATGCACACAGTTCCACCTCATGGCCGCCATATACCAGTGTTTGTGGACAGCCACAGACTGTACCTGCCAGGTCATACAGATCAGTGTCTCTGCCCACGGACATGGTACCTGTGCCTTGCAGGGGTGCTACAGACCATATCCGGTACTAATCCAGACTGGGTACTGTCATCAGAAGCAGGTGTTCATTGACTGGACACAGATCCCTGTTGGGCCTGTCCAGAGCCACGTGCACGTGGTCTCCTGGGGCGGTCTGATGACAGCACAGACCCAGCATTGCTGGGGCTGCTGCTGGCACTATGGGTGCGGCCGTGGCCCTGTTGTCATCTGCGACAACTGCCAGCTGCTGCTGTTGCTGGCATACGGCCACGTCGAAGCCTCAACCGTCCACCATTGCCCTGGCTCATGGACATGTAGTTGTGGAACTGATCTAATATGTCCCCACAATGTCTGTCTATGACATCGGTGAAATTACGGATGGCAGCCGCAATGTCACGCATACTGTCACTCATGGCTGTGCGACATGCTGTCAGCTCCCTCAGACCCTGTCTGGTGTACCATTCCATACGTGACTGTGCCTGCATGACAGCCTGAAACATAGCTGAGGTTGTAAGACCTCTGTGGGCATGTCTGACAGGGGCAGTACGCCCACAGATGCTCCCACGAGAACCCCTGGACATCTGTCTGTGTGGTACCATCTCAGGGCCATGCCCATGGCTGCTGTGTGGGGAAGCATGTGCCACAGATACCACATTACCCTGGTCAATGCCCACTGTATCCTGTCCATCACCTAGGGACATTGGTGACAAAGGATGTATTGGCAGGATGACTTTGCGCATTGATGGGGTTGACAGCTGTGTACAATCAATTGGCTGACCAATGACAGACCCTGGCACACCTTCCTGTGCCATTACACAGATGTCATCATTATCAGTACCCATGGCACCTGATTCAGGTCCCCTGCTGCATGACACCAGAGCAGCACCAGTACCTGTGGGAGGGAAACAGGAAACACAGTTTACAATGTCTACACAATGTTACCAGTGATGCACATATACACACATGCACACATGCACACGTGCACACATGCACACATGCACAGGTGCACACATGCACACATGCACACATGCACACGTGCACAGGTGCACACATGCACACATGCACAGGTGCACACATGCACACATACAAACATGCAGAGGTGCACACATGCACACATGCGCACGTGTGCACGTGCACAGGTGCACACATGCACACATAGACATATGCACAGGTGCACACATGCACACAGTTGCACACTTGTACACAGTTGCACACTTGCAAACTACTCGGTATGCGAGATATCAACACACAGACACAGACACACCTGCATGCATACACAGAGCACTACTGATTGAGCCTAATATTACTATTACTATCAAGACTATTAAAGGTATTGTTAATACACACTCACCAGCATGGATAGGCTGCATTGCTGTTACACCGGAGGGACCTGCAGAAGTGAGGAAATTAATGTCAGTGGGCACAACTGTGCCATTGTTGCTAAGTATGATACAGGTCAGTAGTACAACAGTTGCCTTTCACAGGTCAGCTGCTGATATTGAGAATATCACACTTGCACATTAAATACTATGATGACAGCTACAAACCAAGGACACACCTCACACATACATTAACTACCAGTGTACACAACAGTCAACTATACATATAGCATATTACCTGCACGCTCGTAGTCATGGTGCTGTGTGGCTCCAGCCTCCATCATAATGCAGGTCTGCTGCTGTTGTTGTTGGTGGTGGGCTGGAGCCACAACACTTAGGAGTAGTCCCTCCAGTCTGGTGAGTGGGGGATGTGTAGCACCCCACCACCTGTGGCAACCTGTTGCCTGTGGATATTCGACGCACACTGATGGACATTTCTGATTAAATCACTGCAGTGATGTCGTACCTGCTCATATGTCCTATTATGCGTGCCTATGTCATTTACCCGACGGACCAGGTCTTGCCACAGTGCAGCCCTCTCCTGCTGATTCTGGCTGGTGCGGGAAAAGAGTATTGCAAAATCCTGCACCAGGCTCTGGTGTATTTCCTCATCCTCGGCTGCAGAGTATGCCGGATTGCGGTGGTGAGCCATGGTCCTGAAAAAGGAAATAAAATGATATCAGCAAAATATGTCAGCAGAATTTGGCACATATACTACACATGCTACTCGACTGTTGTGATACAACATATCTCCCATATATAGCATCTGTCTGTCTATTGGTGGATACACATGTAAATGGCCAGGTATCAGTGATCAGCCAACAACTGTGCAACAGTACCTGGCACACTCCATACGACATACTACCAAACCCCAGCAGTCAGCACACTGATTCAGATCCAAAGCACCTCCTCACTCTGGGGGTTTGTATCGAGGTACTGTATGGGGTACATCATCAACTACTGTGATCTGACCACAAACTAATTGCCCTGGATATACATATCCCACCTCCACCACCAGCAGAAATGACTACAGTGAATAACATTTCAAACACAAACTTTACACTTCTTAAGACTGAGATAGTATCCTTTAAGCCCACTGGGCCAGTGGAAGCCACAACCCACAATGCTGACTCCTTCACAAATGATTTCTACGGACATCTCTGAGAATGCATGGATCATACAATCCCATATAAGACCAAGACACTCTCCACAAAGGGAAAGCATCCTGTCTGGTGGACCCCAGCCATAAACAGATTGTATAACAAAAGATGGAAGCTACTGCAAGTCAGAGCATAATTTCATAAAGGGAAGGCATGTCTGATCAGCACTAGTAAAGAGCTATGTTCTCTCATACAAACATCCATGGGGAACTTTGAGAGGGAAATCACCGGGGACACTACAGATAACCACAAGGCTTTCTTCAATTATGTTAGAAACCTGGTCAGAAACCCTCCAATATGCTCATAGTTAGTACACAACAAATAATTCACTGAACCCACAGATATTGGCAACATTGTGGCAGACAAGTTCAGTGCAATTTTCCCCCCTCCCTCTCCCCCAAATGAAGACATACTTATTCCAGCTGAATGTAACCTCCCTGTCATCACAGATGTCCAGGTGAGAGCCGCCCTCAGAAAAGCAAAAAACACAGCATCACTGGGACCTGATGGTATCCCCGGTTGCATGCTACATGAACTCCAAGAGGAGCTAAACCCGCATATAGAAGTGCTATGTAACACTAGCCTGACTACAGGATATGTACCTGTACACTGGCGTACAGCAGCAGTGGTTCCACTCCACAAAGGAGGCACCTCTACATACCAATACAATACAACACAATACAATACAATACAATACAATACAATACAATATGCTATTGCCCCTGGTACTACAGCAGCATACTGTTCTGCTACCCTGACCATTGTGACACATGTGATGTGATGGTACCTGTTCCTGTCAAACAGTTACACAGGGTGACTCATATGGCATATTACCTATCTGACTAACATTCAGAAGGGATATGTGTGATACGTACCCATGGGGAGTCTTGCTTCTTAACGCTGTGTGGTTTATTGCAGGCTATGTCTTATCTGTGGGTAGGAACCTGTACCTCCGCCATGTGCTCTCTACTGTGGTGTCAAGGACGACACACAGCGGTCATTTAGGTTGTGAATGGTGTGAGGTGTTACTATGGTTGTTGGACATCTGTCATGGGTGTGACTTAAGTATGTAAATCCAGGAGTGGTAACCTCTATGTGGGTAGTATGTGTGCACTCTGTGGTGTTGTCAGTCACTGTGCATTGGTAATGTGTTTGATTGCATTGTCACAGTGTTGTACATATCACTGTGTCCTTCTCCATATCTGTAGCTGTCATGTGAGGTACATACTGTGGCAGCCATTGTGTGGTGTGGAGGGGTACACTGACCTACATGTCCATAGCTGACACACCATGTCTGCTGACACATACCATGTACAGGTATTCCAGGAATAGTGTGCCACTGTGACTATCCCTGGGAGGACTATTGTACACATTTATGACCCTGCTCTCCCCTGACACATGCAGTGGTGGGAAGCCAATGACATATCTGGTGGTTACTGGTGTAGGTGATTTGAAATGGGGTATGGTACTCCAGTTTCGACACTGGTGTTCACTCCATGCCTTTGTCACCAGGCACCTGTTGCAATACATCTGTACACATGTGCCTCACTCAGAATATATATATTTTTATATATATATATATATATATATATATATATATATATATATATATATATATATATATGTCTGTATACATATACACATATATATATATATCGATGTACATATATTGCTATAGATATGGAGGGGGGGTGTGACAGAGAGGAGGTGAGAGTGACAGAGTGGGTGGGACAGGGGGAGTGTGAGATAGTCATATACAGTCATATCTGTAGATAGTCAGATCTATCTGTCTATGTATATGTATCTACATATATCTATATCTGTATGTGTGTATTACAAATATATGTTTGTACATATTCTATCTATCTACATCTGTCTATGTATTCCTACATCCCTCTCTATCTATGTATACTTATATGCATAATATATATATATATATGTATATATATATATATATATATATATATATATATATATATGTATACATACATATATTGACATACATACGTATCCATATGATACATAGGTATATCAACATGTTTGTTTACAAAACTGTATACACACACTAACATACTGCTAAACATACATAACTGTGAAACCTACTTTGTACATTGCACTACAACCTACATTCAACCTACATTGATATGTGCACATAGATGCCCTCACATACATATGTATGTACAGCCTTCACTGATAGTTGCTGTATGTCCCCTGCCCTATACACATCTTCATATACATATAGATACAGATCAATGACACATATGAAGGGTTCACAATATGTAGACTTTTAAAGTATTACTTTACATTACCTGTGTTTGTCACAGCTGCTTGCGTTGCCTTTTGGATCGGTGTCCTGCTGCTCCAGTTGACAGATGTCAGCTTTCTAGTAGGTTTTAAGTTTTTTTGTTTGTGTATTTATTTATTTCTCTCTCGCTCTCTCTCTCTCTCTCTCTCTCTCTCTCTCTCCCTACCTCCAGAGGGTGCAATGAAAGTATTGCATGTGTAGACTGGGAGTACAGCATGCTTTTGTAGGTATCTGCATATGTCCATGTGATGGCCTCTGCACCAATTGTTAGCCAGCATTTGCTAATTGCATGCAGCCAGTTGTGTACTGATTGCAGTTCTCACTGTGATTTCAGGACAGTGCTATAAAAAGGTATGTGAGATAGGCATAGCCCTTTCAGGGTTTAAGGGCAGGGACCATGCTAGTATGCTGTGGACACTGTTCTGTGAGTGTAAAGGTTAGTATCTCTCTCATATTTCCGGCTGTGTTGTAGATTAACATTTCTCCATTCATTTCTCCAGTTTCCTGTACTAAGTGTGTATGTACACTAACACCTAAGACTGCTACTACTGTTAATGTGGGTGTGTGTGCTTTCCTGTGGGACATGTGGTGTAACTGGTATATAGCAGTGGCTCTTGCACTTTGTTGCCATGGCTTCAATATTTGTCCTTTACATTTACTACTTGTATGCCTGCTAGGTGTCTTGACTGTAGTGTGTTGCTGTGGCTTTCCTATTTTCCATGTACATTCACACCTTGGAATGCTTGCTCTATCTGCTAGGGTTTTACTGCATGCAGTGTGGTCTGGCCATGGTGTGGGCCTTGACATCTATTAGGGTATTTGAGTATGCTACTGAGTAGGCCCCAGAGACTCTCAGGTGCATCTTTTATCTGCCTCATGGAATGGTACATATCAGTGGAGTACACCCATTAAATTGTCTGGTATTCTGCAGTTGTGACTGTGGGTTAGCATGAGCATATGTATTACTACACTATTTCTGCCGTGCAAGTGGTGCATACTTTCAGTACTTCATAGTTACCATTGCATGTGCTGTAACACCTTTCTGCCTACTGTTTGTACATTTCACACGGAGTCTGTGGGGCATCCCTGTAACTCAGTCACTGTTGCTATGTCTAGGCTCTTAACTATTCAAATATGGCAGTGTCAGACCTGTCAAGTGTACAGATATTTGCAGGATGTCCACATTTTTGCCTCATATTTTGGTCCATATCTCATAAACAGCTTTTTCTGGCAAATCACTCAGGGCTCAAGGACTATAGTGACAAACATTTCAGTTTCAGACTTCGTACCCTTCCAAACATCCAACATAATGCAAAACCTGTTACTCTCTCAACTGTCTAAGTTTGTCGGAGCAATATTTGAAATGTGTCCCTTTTTTTGGGCCTTTGCTCCACATTTTTTATTACTTAGTCTGGATGTGTTGCTGTAAGAGGTTGTGGGGTATGGGCAGTGATTATCCTGCTGTGAGTATGTGTGTGGCTTGCAAGGTGCTACATTGACATTATTACCTACTAGCTACCAACTAGCATGGCTGTCTCTGTTCACACACTACTATTATAGAAATCCACTACATTTGACAGTAAATATACATGACATGCTTTGTGTACTACACATTCTATATTCTCTTTACATTCATTCCTACTATTGCATGATATATTTATTGTAGCACAATGTTCTTATATAGCAGTCGTGGCTTAGTGGTAAGTCATGCAGACTACTGTTTCCAAGGTCCTGGGTTCGGGACTAACAGTGGGATTTAATTTGCTTTTGAGCAGACTACAGGCCTTATCATTCAGAGTGACTAAGGCACTTTTAAACAGTTGTAAGCGGGTTAGCACTGGTTTGCGCGGAGCTCACGCATGCGCACTGACATTTAGCTCCGCGCATACCCGCTTACAACTGCTTAAAAGTGCTTGCTCTTGCGCACACCCACGCTAATTTCTTTGAAAGAAATAAAAATGGGAAGACAGGAAAGTGGTGAAAAACGGGTCACAAAGAGGGTAGGACAGTAGGGAAACAAGCTCGGGTTTTGCAGGTGGGATGTAGGTAAGGCCCATAGCTGCCCATTTCTTCATCAGCAACAGCTGTGCATATGTTTGTAATTTGGTGTGACATTTGAAACCTTCCACCCCTGAGAGAGGTGTAAGGACAACAATAATACTTGTTGTACAGCCAATTGTAATTGACAGTTTACATGTCCAGCAGACATGTGTGCAAAATGGGCAGCTATGTATGGGGCGTAATTTTTTTGTGGGTACAGAGTGCCCTTTTTTTTTTTTTTCAGGTGAGAGTGGTATGTCAGGTACAGGAAGTCGGTATAGCTGGGGAGGTAGGTTGGGTAGGTTAACAGACAAGACAAACAAGATGCATACAGGGACGGTGTATGACAAATGTGGGGGGTTACACAATTGACGGGGACGGATGTTTGGCTATCTCAAGCCCATGAGCCCACAGATGGCAACAGTGGAACTGAGATCCCCACCCATGGGCAGTTGCCACTGTGCCTTCACTGCCCAGGACGGGGCTGTGCTGGGGGCTGTGTAGGTCAGGCAGCAGGCACACCCATGAGTTGTGCCACCCATGCCTCAAGCTGGCGTAGGGGCCCAAGCACAGCGTGCCGGATCTCCCTACGCACCACAGTCCGGACACTACGGAGGGTGAGTGGATGTTCTCCTCCGGCCACGCTTGCAGAGGGGGGACGAGCCCCATCCCCTGCAGCGCTTCCACCTGCAGGTGGCACAGGGCCACCGGAGGAGGGTCCGGCCTGGGCACTACTGCCAGGTGCACTCGCCAGCTGAGGAGGGAGAGGTGGGTCTGCTGGAACCCGCCTTCCCTGTCGTCCTATGTTTTGCATTATGTTATGACAGTTTGGGTTAGTAACGTACACTACCATTCACAATTAGTTGTAACAGCATGCATTAGTATTCCCATTAACCAAACACCCATATATTCAAACCATTGAACAGTAAGCATAACACATGCATAATTTGAACAGCAATACACAATCCAACAACATGCAGGGTTGATTGTTGGCAACAGGCCATCAGGTTTGGATGTATGAACAGGGCAGATGCATCAACGTACATGCAAATATGTATGAACCAACAGGACAAATGTCCAGGGGTGTTAATTGTCATTGCACATACCAATTTCACGTGGAATGGATTATATGTGGTTATAGGGTAGGGTGAAGAAAATTTAATTAACAACTTCAAATACCAATACATATGCTGTACATTTCTAATAGCTGCAGATATATACACACTACAGTTCTGCCTACAGTTTCCTATGTGATAACTACTTCAGGTTGGTGATAGGAATGTTACTGCTACATCAATATACATTTTCATTTTTATTCATATACATTCATATCTGGCTCTGTTCAGCTACATCATCCTGCTACATTTGCTTTATATAGCTATAGACAACTGTGGATGTTTGGTATTTCAGACAACCATACTATCTGCATATTACAGACTGAGAGCAACATATCCAGATTTTGAGACACACATTCCAGCTGCGGTACCATTCTCAACACATGTTACTGTTTGGTTCTGCCTGTCACATTCATTTCATTCTGTACTGACTGCAGTCTACTTTAGTCAGGAGTTATTACTACTTTATTGGTGGATTCATACCTCTTTCTCACACTCTCTCACTTGTTTTATTTTTACAATTCAGGATGGTACTTAATTCTAGGCTTTATTGACATGTTTTACCTGTGGTTATAACAATCCTTTCCAACAGTCTCACTTCTGTCATGTTTCTGTATTTCAACAGGGATATATTTCACACATGTGTTTTACTCAGCTTCTGCAGCTGTACTTTTCAGCCTGCTGCAGGTTATGTACTATTATATTACAGGTGGGACATGTTTATTTCAAACTTTTTTCATTTTTATGTTTGGATTACAGGCTGCATCACACTTTTGTAATCAAGCAATACTTGCAAACCCTCTTACACTGTTACTTGCACATTATTATTAATTAGTGACTACACTGCACTCTTTTGCTAACTGTCATACTTATATATTTATTTACAGTTACAGGGAGAGAATTACTGACCTGCCTGGTGGCGCAACCGTGCCAGCCTATCGCCATAGACTCAACGGTTCGCAGAACGAACACCTGCAGCTGTAATATAAATAAAGTAATATTGGAATACATATCTGCATAATATCAGCTAGGTTAATTTCTTACATAAATAATTACATGTAACTTACTCAGTAGTGGGGCGTTGGGCATTTGCCTGGCCTCCTGGATCCAACGGTTCAGTTGGTCCTGCTTCCGTCTCTTCAGGTCCGCATGTTGGTGATGGACCTGCTCACCAGTCCTTGGTATTCCTGTGGCACTGGTGAGATCATTTGCCAACCAGTCCCACGCCTCAGCCCTATATGATCCCCACAGGACCTGGCCCTGCATGAGTTGGGCCTCATGATTATGGACGAGGATCCAACCATATATTTCGACTCCTCAATGCCCCACCTGTGCTCGGAAGCAACTACCCTCACCTACACCTGACATCCTGGCTGCAAGTCAGTTCTACAATCGGTTATGCTGTGTATTCCCGCCTATAGGGCTTATATATGCCGTTTTTCCCGCACTTATCTGTGATTGGCTATTTTGGAATTGTATCAGCTTCACAAAACCTGCTTTGTCATGCTCCTCTTTCTATTCATTCCTATATGTATGCTATTACTGCTTTTCTAAGTGCAACTGTCATGGCTTAGTGGTTCAGTACTTTGACTATGGTGAATGGTATCCTGGGTTCAAACCTGGCCATTGCTTTTTATATTTTATGTCTGTCTACACAGGCTAGGAGGTGTGTCTGTGTAAAGGCAGTTTTGATGCAGCTTGCTCAACGTTGCCCGTCGGTTAGCTTGTTGGCGCGTTGCACAGCTCTGCGCAAACGGATCACGCTGGTTTACATGTGGTTTGGCTGTCAGCAAGCATATTATGCTCAACTCAGCTACAGGCATGCAGTTTCAGTGTGTTAAAATGCTGCTCAACCCTGGGCACTCATTTTACATCTGTTAAACCACTGCTCACCTATGGGCACTCATTTTAAACCTGTTAAAACACTGCTCACCTACAGGCAGATGTACTCAACTTGTTAGACTGTAGCTCAGCTATAGGCACATCTGACAATTTTTTTTTTTTTTTATTATCTCACATTTCTTCAAAATACATGGCCCATTTCATTACATTTTACATAAAATATAATTTTATATGTGTACATATATGTCAGGGACTTGTTTCGTGCTTATTTCACTAAAAATAAAAATTGATGTTGTGGGGGCTCGAACCATGACTGCCTCCTCTTCAGCCGACGTCTCTACCGCTACGCTATTGCTTCTTGGCTTATTTTGCATATTTAGTTCTTATATGCTTTTCCACTGACTGCTAACTGTAGCTAAGAGCCGGGCACGCCCGCACAAACGAGCGCACTCATGGGCAAACATCTTTACAACTTAAAAAAAAACTATAAGATGTTCATTTATACATTTTATGTTCATAGTCTGTGGGAGCATGTGTTGTGTTGTGTTTATTCACATTTACACGGACTCTGTCGTGAGGGTTTACTTTTGGGACTTTTACTCTTCTGGGGGCGTGTCCGTTTGCAGGCCTCACCCTACGGACACGCCCCCTACTGTCTTCCACAGACCGTGTTAGCCTTAGGTGTGATTCAGCATGCCCTCATGCATATGCATGACATGCTGACATCACACCGTTTAACTGCAGCCTCCGTGTAAGTCTTGTAACTCTTACACGGAGGCTTCATGAATCCTGCCCATTGTTTTATTTTCTACAGCCTCTGATAACATACTCAAAAGATGTCTTGTGTCTTTTAATATTCGTGGGTAACACTGCATCACTATTTTCAGTTTAGTTTCGATCCATATGGATAAATGTTCTGTTATCCACCCCTTTGGAAGCGCTTTAAATATTGGTGTCACAGGATGCTCTATATAAAAAAAATCTACTAAATCTTGATCCAACAACCCCTGTCCCTTAAGTTCTTCAAGTTTTGCTCTCACTTTACATATTAAATTTCTCAGCATTATAGGAGAAACATTTAAATAGGTTTGTGCATCTTTAAGTAAATCATTCAATGCTGAAGTATATGCTACAGCATTTAAAACAACATCCCCCACCCTTGATTGCTGACAATTACAATGCATTCATCTTCAGTCAAAGAATTTGATGCTTCATTCTCAGAAGCATTCTAGTTATCATACTTACTATAACTTTTTTCAAAATAATTTCTAATCTAAAATTCACGTTCTTAAAAAAGTTTGTATTGTGGGGTGCATTATTGGTACAAACATACTTGGATGCTTTAACATTGTTTGTAAATTCACATTATTACCATACATCTCCTTCAGTGCTATATTTCGCCCAAACATATGCAAATCTAAAATAACATCTCTTATCTTCGAGCCTCTGCTCGGTATAAAAAGTCAGCCCTTTCCCCAAAACTCGTACTGTTCTGGGGTTAAAGCCACACTAGATAAATGCAATACATTATAGTCACCAACAACAGTCACTCCACTGTTTTCCTTCTTTCCACTTCCCTCTGTTGGAATCGGCCTCTCTGGTGTTCATTCTTCTTAAGTACTGGTACCGTGAAAGTGGGAAAATTCAACCCCTTTCCCATTTCTATCAAGTTAGAAGTTTTAGGCCTTGCTCCTAATGGTTGGATTTTGATCTGGGCTTTGGCTGGGTCATTGCAAAACTTTTATTTTCTTGTGGTGAAGCCATTCTTTTGTTGATTTGGATGTATGCTTGGGGCCATTGTCATGCTGAAAAGATTAAATTCCTCTTCATCTTCAGCTTTCTAGTAGACACCTGAAGGTTTGGGGCCAAAAATGACTGGTATTTGGAACTGTTCATAATTCCTTCCACCTTGACTAAAGCCCCAGTTCCAGCTGAAGAAAAGCAACCCCAAAGCATAATACTGCCACCACCATGCTTCACCATGGAGATGGTGTTCTTTTGGTGATGCGAAGTGTTGTTTTTATGCCAAACATACCTTTTGGAATTGTGGGCAAAAAGTTCAACCTTGGTCTCATCAGACCATAACACATTTCCCCACATGCTTTTGCGAGACTTGATGTACTGTTTTGCAATTTTTAGCCAGGCCTGGATTTTCTTCTGTGTAAAAAGAGGCTTCTGTCTTGCAACCCTACCCCACAGACCAGACATATGAAGAATTCAGGTGATTGTTGTCACATGTAGTACACAACCAGTACTTGCCAGAAATTCCTGCAGCTCATTAATTGTTGCCATAGGTCCTTGGCAGCCTCCCTGATCAATTTTCATCTTGTCTTTTCATCAGTTTTGGAGGGATGTCCAGTTCTTTGTAATGTCATTGTTGTCCCATGTTTTCTCCACTTGTTGATGACTGTCTTCACTGTGTTCCATGGTATATCCAATGCTGTGGAAATTTTTTTGTACCCTTCCCTTACTGACACCTTTCAACAATGAGATCCCATTGATGCTTTGTAAGCTCTCTGCGAACCATGGCTTTTGAGGTAGCAGGCAACTGAGTAAATGTCAGGAAAATCCTACCAGGACAGCTGAACTTTATTTGGGGTTAATCAGAGTCTCTTTAATTGATGGCAGGTGTGTACCCAAGAAGACTAAATGCTGTAATTAAATCAAAAGGTGCTTCAACAAAGTATTAGTTTAAGGGTGTGCACACTTATGCAACAGCTTATTGTACATTTATTTTTATTTTTTATATTTTTTCCCCTAACATATTTGTTTTTCATTTGAACTGTACAGGTTATAGGTCACATTAAAGGAGGGAAAAGTTTTCAAATGATTAATTGTGGTCTAATTTTTTATATATCACAAAAAAGTGGCATTTTAACAGAGGTGTATAAACTTTTTATATCCACTGTATGTATGTAGATATATATATATATATATATATATATATAGAGAGAGAGAGAGAGAGAGAGAGAGCACCTTATAACACACAAACACATTTATTTATTTATTTATTTTATTTTACACTTGTTGACCTGGATAGTCCGACTGGATATATGTCCATTTTCAGCGGAGGCCCAGGGAGAAAAGCTCCAGATAACACACATAGAACATAACAGATATGAGTCAAACATATTTACAAAGCCCTCTAGTAGGTTTTCACAAAATACAGTGTGTAATAATACACAAAAACAACAGGCTGCAGCAAGCTGTTATGACCAAGAGATGAGTACAATATTAATTTAAATAAGGCATTGAATAAGTAGTGATTAATCAGGGTTAGTACAGGAACAAAGCCAGTGCTCTTTAAAATACTGTTTGAGGCCTTTTTTGAAGAGACTTAAAGAAAATATATGTCTGCATGTATGTGTGTGTGTGTGTGTGTGTGTGTGTGTGTGTGTGTGTGTGTGTGTGTGTGTGTGTGTGTATATGTACAGACAGAATGAGAGAGACAAAGAGAAAAAGAGGTGTAGGTATATACAGATATATTTCTAATTGTTAACACAGATGCATACATAAACACACAAAGGCACACATAAATTACATCTATATCTGTAGCTCTCTGTCTATAGAAACAATAATTACTCCAGAAATTGTTTTTATTTATTCTTAAATGCCTAACAGTTTCCTTTTACTTTGCTTTTGTTTGGAATTTCACCTTGTGACTTTTTTTTTTTTATTGACTACAAAAATGTATCGCTGTATGATACAGGAGAGTTTGAGTGCTGGAAATAGGGAGTGGGGGATGGGCAGTTGCAGATCTAACAGATGTGTAGAAGAGCGAGAAGTACATAAAGGCCAGTCTAATGCATGTCACTGTATGTCGGACTGATCAGTCACTACAGCTATCCATAATATGTTACTGTTACACATAGTGACGGTCATTTATCTTCCACTCTTTCAACATGAAAAGAACGAGTCATTCTAAAGTGAGCACTGTGGTCATAATAAGTTAGTAGGCTCCTTCAGCATCAGATGTTTCATTTGTTCTTTTATGTTATGATGTGGAAGTCCATTTTAGAGTATTTTGTGCATTATTTTGCTATTTTTATGCATAGTGTGCATGCTTGTGTATATGGGAGGCAAGGTGCCACTGATTGCAGTATCTGTGTATTTATCTAGAAGAAATATTAAAAAGACATCCTTAGTGTTACTAAAATGGGTGATTATCTCACAGCCCCAAAGTACGTATCTGCTGTATTGTATGTTTTCTAACTTTTAAAGAGCAGACAGTAAGTCATTATCTTTACAGATATGTCATAACAACCCTCCTACTATCAGTTCAATTCTGCATCACTACCACCTCCCAGGAAACATAGATCCATCTTTTCTGTTCTATGCCTGGCATCATTTAGAGGTGAGTGCTTTAATGTATACAACATAGCTTTCTACATTCATTGTGCTTCTTTTCATATTTTAAATCAAGTATTCAGCTGTACTTTTTCCCTTCAGGACCCATTTTTCAACATGCCCTTTGTAGATTCATACCACTTACAAGGCAGCCCTGTTTTATGCAGCTTTATCCCAAAAAGTAATTCAAGAGTTTGGTATGGCACATTAATTTGTGTGCTGTGTACCAAAGATAAGAGTTAATCTCTGCAGTAAAATATTTTGAATTAGCAGTGCTGTAAGTATTTTTTTTTAACTTTATGATTGTTGACTGATAAAATATTCATTGCTTAGCTCTCATCACCATACACTTTAGTTAACTATTCATTTTGAATGTAATAGCTGCCAAATTACTGATGCAGATTTCTATTTATCCTTTTGACTTAGAAAACCTTGACAATATTCAGAGTTGTTACTACCCTCTTAAACAAGTTATAGATATCTATAATTGTTAGACTTCTTTCCCAAAACCTGGCTCTGTTCTTGCTCAACGCCATCATGAAATACTCTCCCTAAATATGAACAAGTATCTTACACCTCCTTACTCTCCCTTCTTAACTCACTTCCTTACATCACTTTCTCCTTCCTCATTCTCTTTTTAAATATGATGTAACCCTGTTTTTTTCTCAAACTTCATGTTACAATTCCTGATAGTATTATAGTAACTTATCTTTATTTTCTGTATACATTGGCTAGCATTTTTCTAAATATTAAATCTTTGTCATATAAGTTGTATCTATTCTTAGCCAATGTTTTCACAATGTCTCTAATTTGGTATAATTATTTAAAGTGTAGATCTTTTTGCATTATTTTTGAAGATTATACAATTATTCTAAAAGTATTGTTCTTAAAAAGCTTTTGTAATACTTTGGAGTTTTTCTGCCCGGATTTCCATAGAAAATGGGCACCTACTTAGTCAGTCTTTCCCTGTAATCAAATGCCAATCAATAAATAAATAAATGAATAATGTCTAGCCCCAGATTCACTATCCTTCCGTGCATGACTAAGGTAGTCATGCATGGAATCGGCCATTTAGAAACCTGACAGCAGCACGCCATCCATATTAATGAAGGCATGATGCCTGAGCTCCTAATCCTACACGGAGCATGGACGAGTGCAGGGGGCGTGTCTGAGAGCAGAGCTCTCACAATATATATGCCCCTGCAATGAAGTGATAGTAAACAATGAGCGAGACTGCTCATCGATGTATGTATATCCCCAGGGACATACCCCCACATGTATAAAAGTAATACTGAAAAACAAAAATAAAAAGGTTTTATTTTTTTTAATAAAATGGATGAAGTGTAACCGTAGGTGCGCAGCTACAGTTAATAAAGGTTAAATAGCAAAAAGAGGATAAAAAGCAAGATATATACAAACAAAGCAGTACAGCAATAGTGTAGTAGGCAGAGCATTTGCCTTACAAGCAGTCATTCCCGGTTCGAGTCCCACTGCACATTCCATTTTCCCTTCCAAATCACTTTTTATGATAAATATTTTTATTGCATAACCTCATAAATAACATATATTTCTGAAATGCAATGCTGCATTTAATGTAGATGTGAGGAGTCAGTGTCATAATGTTGCAAAGTCCATAGATAATCATGTGACCTAAACAGTATCACAGATACAAATGGAAGGTAAACTGTGCAATGAATGATAACTCCATACATTTCTTCAAATTTCCCACCTCCCTAAGAACCATTACACTATTACTGTATAAAATGTAGCACTAGTAAGCGGTAGTAAGCACTCTTAAACACTAGTAACTGGGTTTAAGGCCGTTTGCGCAGGGGTAAGCAATGCGCACACAGGTGAAGCAAGATCAAAGCTAACTCTGTAAGCATATGTAACCGGAGGTTAGCATTGCTTAGCCTCCCACAAAGCTGCACAAACCTGCTTACAAGTGCTCAAAAGTGCCCGGATCACTCAGTATGCATCAGCCTCCATTCTGGGAAGGAAAAAATAACCAGGCTTTACAGGTTGTGAATCCAGGACCCTGTACTTTTCAGTCACAGTATTTAACCACTAAGCCAACACAACAGAACATAAGATTGAGGTTTTAATAAACAAACCTCTCCATAGAAAAACAAGCTGAACATGTGAAAGGACTTTCTATACAGCCTTATGTTGTATACCCAGCTACATCACATAAGTATGTGAACTGGAGTACTGCAGTAAGCACAGATGTGAGGTGTTATTGTAATAAAGTGTTGAAGTCCCAAGGACCCCATACAGTGTATGTACACATGAATCATGGATACCAGACACATATATAACCTGTCTTCTTCTTCTTCTGGCTTTTTTTCCTGGTTAGGGGTTGCCACAGCGGAACTCCGGTCCGCTAATGATTGGAAGTAGATTTTTACAGTGCCGAGGTGCCAGCCGGAAGCCCAACCTTCAACGAAGGTACGCCCATTCACGCATCTCTTTCAAACACCACTTGATCGCAGGGAGGGCATGCAAACTCCACACATAAGGCGCTGCAGCTGAGAATCGAATGGGAGAACCTCTTGCTGAAAGGTGACAACGCTACCGCTGCACCAACGCGGCTTGTAATGGATAATAATTCACTGCCAAAAAGAAAATATAATGCTAATTAACTATTAAGCAATGCTAAGCACTGCACAGCTCAGCTTAGTAAGTGTAAGCAATGTGTAGGTTAGCCAGTTCAATTTGCCTATTGTTATACCTCTTTAAGCACTGCCAACCTTAGGTAAGCAGTTGTGCCCATAGCTTAGCCTATTCAAAAATGGCCAATCACGGAAAAGTGCAGGAAATTGGCCATATTTAAACCCCACAGGCAGGAATACTTCCCATAACTGGTTGTAGCTTTCAACTACAGGCAGAATGGCAGGAATGGGTGAAGGCACTCAATTTGGAGTGCAGCGCTGGGGCATTGAGGAGTCAAAAATCATGATATGGCTCCTGGTAAAACACCATGAGCAGAGACTACTGCAGGGCCAGTACCATGGCTCACAGTATAAAATGGAGCCGTAGGACAGTCTCGCCCATGACCTCACCAGTGCCACAGGTATCCCCCGGACTGGTGGGGAGGCCAGGCACCACCATGCTGACCTGAAGCACTGAAGCGGTGGACAGGGGATGTACTGGAACAGTGGATCCAGGAATCTTGGCAGATGCCTAAGGCCCCAGTACTAAGTATTCATTCTACTTAGTAGTTAATAATTGCCTATCTTGTGTATACTATGGATAGGTATGGCTAAATATCACTGTATTTCTCTGACAGCTGCAGATGAGTGGGTTTTGAACCAGCAAACCCATGATGCTAGGTTGCAAAGGCTGTGTCGCGAGGCAGGTTAGTAATTATTCTGCATGTACTTTCATAACAAATAAATATAAGAGCCTTAGAAAGTGTCATACCAGTATAAATAAAGGTGTACTATTCTGTGAATAAAGGTTTAACCCCGGGAGTGCTTCTGTTTACTCTTCTTTCATATGTTGTTGTACTGTTGCATTCTATACATAGTACGGTTATATTAAGCAGTGTTACCCACACTGTGGTATGCAGATAAAATGTGTATGAAGTTCTGTATAACAATGTTGGAAGCACCAAGAGGTCAGTCATATTGTACAACTGAGGGAGACTTAGACAGAAAACATTAGAAAGATTCACAATAATTCCCTGATAGCATAGTGTACTGTGATGTTAACAGTAATGTTGTTGTCACACACAGCAGGGGTTTGAATCCCAGGAGTGCTATTAAGTTGTATGCATAATCATACCCCACAACTGTACAGATTTTGTTAGAATGTTTAAATAGAAATCTGTATGCATAATTGCACCCAACAACTGTACAGAATTTGCTAGAATGTTCAGATAGAAAGTTGTATGCATATTCATACCCCGCAACTGTTCCAATCTGTCCAACATGTCCAGATAAATGGCCCACATCACCAGCCTGGTACCCTGTTCCCCTGAAAAATCAGTGTGATGATCCAAGAAATGTAGGGAGCCGTTAATGACATATAACTGATAGCCAGACCTGTACATAGTCAGAGAATGTATATGAAAACAAACCTGTCATTCTAGCATCTCATCCAAAGTGTATGAGAGAAATTCTCAAAATATGTTGCATTAACACCTGCATCTTGTCACGCCTGTATGTAAGACACAGGTCATGTATATAATAATCTACAAAGATACCATTGTACAATATAAGGCCATTGGGTAGTGTAATAATACATGTAAGGGACAGATCACTGCAGTGACTAAGAATGTTGTGAAAACTACAAGGATATATTAATTGTTAATTGAACTCTGTCTCTCACCCCTACCATATGTGCAAAATTAATCCAATTACGCACCTCAATCTGTATGTGTACACTACAAACTTTTGTTGGGACATATGTCCTATTGGTTTATAAATATTCACATTTGTTTCTATGCATGTGTCATGTTAAAATACTCCCATATTGGTGGCCTGTTGCCATCAATGAAACCTGCATGCTGTTGTAATGGCCACTGTTGTTCCATATATGCATGTGTTCTGCTTGCTCTGCAACTGTTTTAAATCTGGTGTCTTGGGTTAATGGGAATATCTATGCATGCTGTTATAAATAATCCTGAATGCTGTTGACTATTACTGACCCATATCTTTCTTAAACCTGCTACAACATAGCTCGTATGGGAAAGCCAGACCCAGCGGACCCCCCCTGTCCCACTTCAGCTTTGAGACCAGCTACACCAGCTTGAGGTCCGAGTGAAGCAATTAGAGGGTGAGCCTGCCCCTCCTACACAGCCCCCAGCACAGCCACCTTTGGGGCCATGAAGGTGCAGTGGTGACTGGCCATGGGTGGGGGACCTCAGTCCCACTGTGCCCATTTGGGGGATCATGGGCTTGCGACTTCCAAACACCCCTCCCCATCCAAGGTGTTCCCCCCACATGTGTCATATACTGCCCCTATATGCTATCTTGTCTGTCTTGTTTGTCATCCTACCCAACCTATCCTCCCCAAGCATACCTACTCTCCTTCCCCAACATCCCACTCTCAGTTTAAAAAAAAAAAGGGCAATCTGTTCCCAAAAAAAAATCACACCCCATACATAGCTGTCCATTTTGCACACATGTCCACTGGACACATGTAATCTGGTCTAATTGGCATCACAACATATTATTGCTATCCTCACCCCTCTCTCAGGGGTTGGTGTGTTCAAATGTACCTCCAAATTCATTGCATATGCACAGCTGTTGCTGTAGAAAAAATGGGCAGTTATGGACCTTCCCTACACCCTTCCTGCACATCCCTAGTTATCTTGCCTACTGTCTTTCCCTCTTTGTGCCCCTTTTTTGCCACTTTCCTATTACTCCTTTTTTCTTTTCTTTTAAAGAAGTTAGCACAGGGGTAAGTGGGAGTAAGCACTTTTAAGCAGAAGTAAGTGGATTTCAGCCTGTTTGCATGGGACTAAGCATTGCCTACACAGGTTAAGCAATTTATGAACTAACTGAGTGTAAGAAACTGTAACCAGAAGTTAGCAATGCTTACCTCCACGCAAACCCGCTTAAAAGTGCCTTAATCACTCTGTATCCAAAGGCCCATGTTCTGCCCAGCAGCAAAATAAACAGCATCTGCAAGGCTCGAACCCAGGACCCTGCATACCACAACCAATGAGATGTACCACTAAGCCATGGCAGATATATATATAACCCTGATGTTTTCACAAACATAGCATTCAGCAAAATAAGTCAGCAGTGCAGGGAATGTACTTATACATGTAGATGTATGTGTGTGTGTGTACATATATTCACAACTAAATAGATATATACCTCTCTCTCTCTATTATATTTATCTGTCTATATATAAATATATATATATATATATATATATATATATATATATGTAGATATATATATATATGTATGCATGAGATCCATACAGATCCCTGACGGCACTTTCTGCCGAAGCAGAAATCACCAAAAATACATAACTGAAAGTGCTATTCACCGAAGCAGCACTTTCAGTTATGTATGCTGATTGTGCTGGTTGCACTATAGTGCGGTTAAGGGAGAATTCCCTTTTCCCCACTGTAGTGTGACCTCGGAGTGAGAATATAAAAGTAGGGGGGTGTGGGGGGGAACAGGGGGGCCTGCCACCGTGCATAAAAAAAGATTTAGTGTTTTTTTTTTTTTGGACGGACTTTAATGAAAGCACTTTTTTGGTGAAAGCTCTTTCGTTAAAGTGCGTTCAGGTATTTTGAATTTGGAGTATTGAACTTTCATTCAATTGTCCTAGATCCGTATGCATATATATATAAATATATATATATATATATATATATATATATATATATATATATATATATACATACACACATAAATATATATATATATATATATATATATATATATATATGTATATTCATACACACACACACACACACACATATATATATAGGTATATATATATATATATATATATATATATATATTTATATATGTATATGTGTGTGTGTATGTGTGTGTGTGTGTGTGTGTGTATATGTATATATATATATATATATATATATATATATATATATATATATATATATATACAGATATATATCTATAGATATAACAGAGCACATAACAAAGACATATATGACAACAGGCACTGTTAATGGGAGTGAGGGTGCTCAAGCAACGTACGTCTTACACGTAACAATACCCCCCCATACAAACAGGTCTGCCTTGCAATACAATCCCAACTTTTGTAAATCCAATAACCAGGACCTGACACGACATGGCCACAAGATGTTTACAGTAAGCCATGCCACCTGCATGATGTGAGGCTGGTATTGATAACATAGCATACATTACAGTCTGGCTGCCATAGTGTAGGTACAATGTGGAAGCAATACAACATCCCTAAGATACATATACACAGATACAGGTATGGAGATACATATTTATATATGTATACATATATATATATATATATATATATATATATATATATATATATATATATATATATATATATATATATATATATATATATATATATATATATATATATATATCTACATACATTTATAGACATATGTGTAACTACACATACACACACAGTCGTATGTCTAGGAAGATACATTATGAGGAGGTGCACACCACACTGAACAGCCAGTTTCCCTACAGTTGAAACCTCATCAGATGGACAGTGCATGACTCACCCATACAAAAGACAATTGTTGCCTGAAACATATACCAACAGAGAAATCAAAGGATGTAACACCACACACAGGTTTGCATATGTTTTAAAGCTTTATTTGTGTACAATTACAGTTTTATATGCCATGTCATATTGCAGTTTATACTTTGAAATACACACAAACAGATTAATGCAACTTTCAAACAGATCATTTAAGACAGTAATCTGAAAGCATAACATATGTTGCTGTCCAGGCCAAGGCCTTCAAGAACTAGTAGAACAGAAAATACTGACTGGGCTGCAGGCTAACGATCAATCAGCAGTAAGTAATGCAGATGTAAAGCCCAGCAGCCTCTAACTACACTCTGCACACAATCCCTAGGGTGAAAAGACCTCAGTTTACACAATGGGATGTATCTGTTACATAACAATGCATAACTGAAATCATCACAATTGCACTGACAAACAGAACAGGCTGTATGTCAGTAATCAGTAGGACAGCAATGTTCACAATGTGAAATGTATGGTAATGTACAGCCATATACCTTAAGCCAGCTTACTACTGATATACCTCACATGTTGTAACACATTAGGTTAATGATGGTGCTTACCGCCCCACCCCACCCCCATCAGACTGACTTACAGGAGCATAAAACACTGTTACATACACTGACCTCTGCACTGCAAAGGGCCATACATGCGCTGTGCAGATGAAACCTACATATATATGAACCCTTCCCCACAATATGTGTGGGTGCCCAACAGCACTGGTATGATGGCAGGAATGGCAGCATGACCTAATCACTGTCCAACACATAATAACCCCTTACTGCATGTCATATGGACGAAGCCTGGTATGTCGGTGGAGGACAGAGGCCAGTTCACAGGCATATATGTGAAATAGTGTTGTCATACACTGAGCATATTGCTGTTGTTACAGGATAGTCTGCAACACACACTTCGACAAAAATATGACATCATAAACCCAAATGGATGTAGATACCTACTGATAGCACTCAACACACACACTGCCAGTGATATATCTGACACAAGACCTGTGTGATGGACAGACAAAACATAGGCCCACATATGAGAACTATGCAGACAGACTGCAGTCCATAAACTAGTATGTACACACAAACCCTGCAATACTAGTGCTATACAATGCATATGCCAACACTACTCATATCCTGTCTGTACTTCCTTTACCTGATACAAATATGTAGCTGTCTTGAGACTGAAATTCCACTTCAGAGAAGTCTTGCTACCTGCTGTCTGTAACACTGCTGCCCACACACAGGAAGGATGTCCACCATATAGGAAAGGTAAAGGGACCACGCCCAAATGATGTAGGGATTTATAGTAGTGGGTTGCCATGACATGGAAGTACTAGACAGCATGCTGCATGCAGGTAACAAATGGAGGACACAGACTGGTGCAGAGGCCATCATCTGATCCTGTGCCTCCCTGCAAAAGCTATGCTACAAACTATTCAAAGCAGCTCAATCCAGTTATTGGAGAGAGAGAGAGAGAGAGGAAAAGAGACACTCAGACAGAGACCAAAAAAAAAAAATAAACACAAATAGGCTAAGCCTATCAAAAGAATTTTGTGAAGAGACATAAGTCACACAACAGGTATGTGAAGTATATATGCATTTAATTGACTGTAGTACTTAGGCCATAATAATGGGATAGAGGATTTTGAATTATTCATATGTGCCAGCAGGTGTTGTTGTAATGATGTTCAGCTGAACAAATGCTATGGACACTAGAGTCTGTCCCTGTGGGTAGTGGGCCATAGGCATCAACTGTGCAGAGCAGCACTGACTGTCAAGATATAAGCCATCATACTGTGTGTTGTGTAATGGAAAACATGTATAGTAGTGTGAGCACCAGTCGGTGGTGGAGGTAATGGCATAATGATGGAGATGTGGGCTCCAGAGCCCACCACTAGCAGGATACTCAGAGTAATGTGTAACGTAGCATGCTGAAATGCCATAGGTGTGTAATAGGCGTACCTGCAATCTGTCTGTATATATACCCCCCAATGTTAGGCTGTGTCCATATGTGGCACCTGCCTGTGTTGTAGCAAGGCAGAACACTCCAGATGCGCAGGAAAGAGAGTTAGAGATTAGAGATTGTGGACCTGATGTCTGAATGTAACATATATATATATATATATATATATATATATATATATATATATATATATATATATATATATATATGTCTTTTTTTCTTTGTTAGGCTTTTCTGTGTGATATATAGATATATAGCTATATATAAATATATATATATATAAATATATATATATATATATATATATATATATATATATATGTGTGTGTGTGTATTTAGATATATATATATATATATATATATATATATATATATATATATATATGTGTGTGTGTGTGTGTATTTATATATATCTACATGTATGTCTACAGATATATAGACACCTACATATGTATATATATATATATATATATATATATATATATATATACACACACACACACACACACACACACATATATAGAGATATATACATGTCTCTGTCTACATACATACAAACACACACATGTGTAGGTATATATAAGGTATATATATATATGCCCCATATTTTTGCATCACAGTGCTGCATGCTATGTGGGAGGGATATCACACATATCAATGCACACAATTTTACAGCAGTAGCTATTTGCAACATGGACAGGTATGTCACTTGTGAGCCCCTTGTTGGGACCTCATTGTCCTTTTCTGTGAAAGTGGGATTGGGAATTCAGGGAAGGATAGCAGGTATAGTTGCGGCGGTCGTTTGGTTATCACTAACATGGGCAACCGTTTCTCTACACCAATAGTCAACTCCTCCCTGATTAGATCTGACCACAAACTAATAACCATGGATATCCACATCCCACCCACAACCCCCACAAAGATAACCACCATGAAAAACGTCTCCAAAGCTAACTTTGGACTCCTAAAAACAGAGGTGGCTAACTTCATGACACCCATGCAGATGGAGAATGGGTGCATGACTGCCGAATCATACACCAATGCACTATACGTTCATGTACACAAATACATGGAACTGGACATAACCAACAGAACCAAGACATTCTCCGCCAAAAAAGGAAGCCAGTCTGGTGTTCCCCTGCCATAAACAATCTCTACAACAGAAGAAAGAAACTGTTGCAGAAAAAGGTGAAGTTCAAAGACTGGAAAAACTTCCTTATTAGCCTCAACAAAAATTTGAGATCCCTCATCAAATCCTCTAAAACTAGCTATGAAAACAACATTGTGCAGATACTAAAGATAATCACAAGGCCTTCTATGGTCATGTCAAGAATCTCCACGGTATTACCAGGTTTTCTCCAAGCTACTACACAATGGTATCTCTTATACCAAGCCAACAGATATTGCCAATATACTGGTCAACAGATTCAGTGCCAACTTTACCCCTCCCCCCAAAAAGACCTATCACAATACCAAAAGAATGCCAGGTACCCAGTATTACTGCTGCACAGGTTAAAACTGCACTAAGACCAAGAATACAGCTTCCAAGGGACCCAACAATATCCCTGGCTGTGTTCTACATGAACTACAAAATGAATTGGCACCACCCCTATGTGCCCTGTTGAATCACAGCCTCACCTCAGGCTTTGTCCCTACCGAATGGTGCACTGCCTTAGTCATCCCTCTTCATAAATGGGGGGCAAATATAGACCCAGGGAACTATCGTTCCATTAGCCTGATGAGCCTGATATGCAAGTCTATGGATCACATCATCATGGACCTAATAAATAATATAGAGATTCTCCAAGCTCTGGATCCCATGCAATTTGGCTTTGTGAAGGGTAGATCATGCCTGCTCAACCTGGTTTACTTCTTTGAGTCAGTGAGTAGAGCTATGGATGAGGGCAAGGTAGTTCATACAGCTTACCTCAATCTGGCCAAAGCCTTTGATACCATTCCCCACTCTGGACTCACTAAACTAGACATCAACCCCTATATCACTAGGTGGGTGGCAAACTGGCTCACAAATAGAACCCACAGTGTGAAAGTAGCAGACTCCAAGTCAGACTGCTGACCAGTCATGAGTGGAGCCCCACAGGGATCAGTCCTGGGTCCTCTCCTGTTTGGCATCTACTTCTCTGATGTCTAGACCAAGACAAAGGGTTTCTGGCTGAACAAGTTCACAGACGATTGCAAGCTGGGAGCCATTATTAACTCCCCAAGTGATGTAGACATCCTACAAAAAGGTCTCACTGAGACCAATGATTGGTGTAAAAACCATGGCCTTAAACTAAATGCCAAATGCGTTGTCATCCCCTTTGGAAAAAACTTGGTTCCCATGAATTACCACATTGATGACAGTCCACTGAACACTGAAGGCATTATAAGAGATCTGGGAACACAGGTTGATAGCAAGCTCTCCTTTGACCACCACATAGCGAATATGGTCAGAAAGTCCTTCTATGTGACACATCGGATCACCTTTATATCCTCGAAATCGCGTTTGCCCGACACACTAATGACCGACACCAAAAGACCGACAACAAAAAATGCCGACAACGCAAAACACCGAAAACCATTACACCAACACACTACACGTAAACAACACAGTACACTACATAACATATGCACTATCCCTAACCCTAACCCTAAGGTCCGACACTACCGCACACTTACCCTACCTGCACCCTAACCCTAACTCACTTACCCACCCCTAAACCCACAATCCCTCACTATCGCACACACACCCTACCTGCACCCTAACCCTAACTCACTTAACCCACCCCTAACCCACAGTCCCTCACTATCGCACACACACCCTACCTGCACCCTAACCCTAACTCACTTAACCAACCCCTAACCCACAGTCCCTCACTATCGCACACACACCCTACCTGCACCCTAACACTAACTCACTTAACCCACCCCTACACCCACAGTCCCTCACTATCGCACACTTACCTGTCCGCTCCCTAACACTACATCCCTCACTCGATCGCACACTTACCGAGTCCGTCGGGTTCTCACCTTGTCGGTCATCTGCGTTGTCGGTATTTTTGTCCCGTCGGATTCCGTGTCGGCCAAACGCGTTGTCGGGCATCTAAAGGTGACCCGGCACATCACATTACTAAGGATTTTGCATCCAGGAAGGAGGTCATCGTCACTTTCTACTCCTCCCTCATAAGACCAATCATTGAGTATAATGCCCCATTTGGCAAATACCTCACCAGACACCTGCAACAACTGTAGAGACCACAAAAGTACATCACAAAGAGGATACTGGGCCTTAAACACATGTCCTATATGGACAGATTCAAAAATCTCCAGCTATTCTCTGTCTCATATCGCCTACTTGGAGGCGATCTCTGCTTGACTTACAAAGCCATGTCTGACCTAACCCTGTTAGATATGCTACATAAAAAAAATCCCAATCCCTCTGCACCACATGCTCCAGAGACCTCAACCTCATTACCTCAATCAGCAGAACATGCTGGAGGGACAGGTTCTTAACCCAGAGACTGCCCATGCTCTGGAATAGACTTCCAATTCATGTCAAGCAGAGCACCTCACTGGCCCTCTTCAAGAGAAATCTTGACAAGTGGGTGGGAAATAGAAAATTCACCGCGGGGTAACTTCAGTGGCTCTGCTTGATAGAAGCACTGGGAAACTAATGTTGGGTGGCACAATGTCAGGGCAATCCTATGGGCTAGACTTGTAAAGCCTCTAGGGCCATTAGCCTAGTACATGCCTATGAACTTATACCACTCAGCATTTTCAATCTGTCTACCTTGTGATTGAACCTTATCCAGCCTTACAAAAACAACAGCTTCTCAAGAAGGTCCTACACATTTAGCTATCATGGAAGAGAGTGGTTCACCCTTTTCAATTTCTCCAAACCTTTTGGGGTCCTAATACCATGATGGGAGTGGACCCAATTCCTAAGTCAAAGTATGATTAAAGTTCATGAAATTAGTATTGTTTCAATCTTTGATGTTAGCCAGAAGTGCTTTTCACAGGACCCACCGTGTGCCCAGCATTGTTTCCTTCTGCAATTCATATGGATTTACATGTACTGGTAACATATTTAAGTATGACTGTAAATTCTTTTTATAAGACTCCTTGCTTCTGCTACTATTGGGACTGTCTGGATAGCCTTCTTCCACATTGCTCTCCTTTCTGCCTGCAAATCCTGATATTTTATGGCTTTGTCTCTCTCTCTCTCTCTCTCTCTCTCTCTCTCTCTCTGTATGTAAGGCACTTTAGTCACTGGGTGTAAAAATTTCAGTGATCAATGCTACTTTTGTCTTCTTTTCATGGACTACTATATCTGATTTTCTCGCATCTATTTTTTGAACTGTTGGATATGGGTGATCCCATGTGATATAAACTTAATCATTTTCTATAATGCTTTCTGGCATATTTCCAATGCTTCTCAGCTACTTTATTATTATAATGTTTGCACAATCTCCAATGAAACAGTCTTGCCACATTATTATTCCTTTCAGTATACAGTCCTTCTGCCACTAGTATATCACAACTGGCAACATGGTGTGCAACTGTTTCCAATTCTGTTTTACAAAACCTACACTTGTATGTTTTTCCCACATACTCAGTGGACTTTGTAAACCAACATGTATGTAGTCCACTATCTTGGGCCACAAAAATTAACCTTTCATCTTTTCTTTTAAATTTCCCTCTCCTTAACCATTCCTGCATTTGATCCGGATCAACATGAGGTTGTTCCATGAGTTTTCTATACTTGCAACTGTATATATGCATTTTCCACATTTCTTGCCTTCTCATCTGGTCCTTTACCTTATATTCTTTCTTTTGTTTCTTGACACATTCACTTGCTATCTGACTTTAATCTACTTCTGGTCTGATTTCCATTCCTGCATGACACTGATATGCTTCTGCTAAACTAAGCAGGGAAGTCATCTAAGACTTATTCTCCTCATGTTTTAAAACTTTGACTAAGTTTGGGTCTTGTGAGGTCAGCAGATCTGTATGCAGTCCTACGACTGCATAGCTATACATGTAATAAATTTTGAGGAGGCCCATACCTCTTTCAGAACTGGTAATATATAGTCTTGGTATACAGAGATTTTTATAAATCATTTGATAAGTATGAAGCATCCTTTGTCCCGATCCCCTTCAATAAACACATCATGAGACAGGTGATAATAACATCCATGGAAAGAAAACATAAAATAAATAACCATAAGGACAGTGTAACCACTCACCCTTGAATAAGCAGTCCTCCACTTGCTCACTTATCCTTGCACTTACAAGGCAGCATACCACCACTCACCTTCAATTTATTGAATTACACCACCAACCAAATAAGCAGCTCTGCTTGCTTATTTACTTATAAAGCAGTGCAACTGCTCACTTTCCTTCCCAGATTATTGACTTGAACATCCAACACTTGAGGGGGAACAGAAGAGGGCAAACCTGCCCATCTTCTCTACCCAACCCAAACTGAAATAACACAATCCCCACAATCAAGATGGAAGGGAGGGAGGGCAGCAAGTTCACACCAAAAATGTGACTCCTACCCCAGTTACATTTGCCTAACCCATTAAACCCCTCCATATCCTTACCTCATTTCCTCCCACCCTTCCTTCCATCCCATTTATCCCTATCCTCCCCTTATCCTCATAATCCCTGCTACTCTATTTATCTAGCCCCACCTGAAGATGTCCCAGGACAAATCAGTCTGTTCCAAACCACATTTGTCCCTGTCCCCTTCAATAAACACATCACACTGAATGACATTTGACCACCTTTATTAAATTTCCATAACATAATTGTTAACCAGTAGATATTAATTTCAACCAAACATGAGACAGGTGATAATAACATCCATGGAAAGAAAACTTAAAATAAATAACCATAAGGGCAGCATAACCATTCACCCTTGAATAAGCAACATCCCCCACTTGCTCATTTATGCTTGCACTTGCAAGGCAGTGTACCACAACTCACCTTCAATTTACTAAATTACACTACCAACAAAATAAGCAGCTCTGCTTGCTTATTTACCTATAAAGCAGTGCAACCCCCTCTCTTTCCTTCTCAAATTATTGAAATGAACATCCAACACCAGAGGAGGAACAGAAGAGGGCAAACCTGCCCCTCTTCTCCATGTACCAGCCAAACCAGGCTGTTCCCCCTATCTCCGATAAAACGTCCATCAACCTCTCTACCATTAAGACATTAGGCCAAACATCATTCAGTGCATCCCATCCCCTAACCAAGTTGTATCCGAGTTATCACCTAATAAAACCTCATCACATAATTACTGAAATTCGCTGATTACCTAAACAGCTGAAAACAAACCACTGATCCCCTCCTATGGTAAGGTAGCAACCATAACCTCATAAACCTAGCATAACCACTGCACATGAACTAAATAAACCTTACCTCACTACCAGTGAAAGTCTCACAATAAACCCAAAGGCATTACCGGCCAACTAGACAACCAAACACTCAGCCCACTGCCACTGAAAACCACGCAGAGGCAATTGAATACCATCATAACACCTTGTAACCTCATTTAATAGCCAATGAATGCAGCATTTATTTATTTAATAACATTTGTTGACTGGGAAAGTCCAGAGGGGTGCGAGATCCATTTTCAATGGAGGCCCGGGGAGAAAAGCTCCATAAAGCATTTTAGTGATAAAGATTAAAACGTATTACATCTTAAAGACACAGAAGTAAGCGTATGTAAAACTACAATTTACAGGATTTACATTATTCTATACAAGATGTAAGAACACATATTTCAAAATGCAATTTGCAGGAATTTACATTATTCTACAGTAGAAAAACATGGGTTTTGAAACAGTACTTTCTTATGTAAGGAGTATAGTATACTGTATAGTGGGTAGCCAGTAATTGTTGTGAAGACTTGGTTTTACAAAGATATGCCAAACCAGTATTTTGTGGGATGTGCTTTTTAAGGAAGTTTGCTTCTGATGCAGATGCAGATTGTTTATATAATGTGTTTTTAGAGCCATTTTAAAGGTTTTCCGTGGTCAGTAAGGGTTATTTCAGATGGTAGGTTATTCCATAGTTTGGCAGTAGTGTGGGAGAAAAGACATTGTCCAGCTCTTTTGTTGGGTTTTGTTACCATAAGCAAAAGTTTACAGGAAGATCATAGAGTTCTTGTAGAGGTGTAAGTTTGTAGGATTTTGTTGAGGACTGGGCATTCATTAGGTTTAGTAATTAGTTTGTGGGCTAAGGTTCGTTGGGTGTATTTTAGATGGTGGGGAAATTCTAGCCATTTTAGTTCAGTTATTGTTTGACAGTAATGAGAATGGTGTGGTTTTTCGGAGACGAATTTGGCAATTTTACTGTAGTAGGATTGCAGTTTATTACTAAGGATGTATGAAGACTGGTAAAAATGGCACTACTATAAAGAAGGGAAGGGATGAGTAAGGTATTGGCTAGTTTTATTTCGGTATATTTATCCATGTAGAGCTTGTGGCGATATAGTTTGCCTAGTCTGAAATGGATTTTCTTTATTGCATTCAGGATATGAGGTTCATAAGTGAGTTTGTTATCTATTGTTATGCCTAGTAGTTTGACTGTGTTAACTAGTTCTATTTCTCTGCTGTGTTTAGCAAGGATTTTGAAGTTAGTGTCAGGTGATTTTGTTGAGAAAAGTAAACTTTTTTGGGGGGGGGGATTAGCATAGGTTATGCATTAATAAGCCATGATTCGATATAAGTAAAGGCCTGTTGTGTAGCTGTGAGAAGATCTGAGAAGTTTTTGGAGGTGGATATCACAGTTGAATCATCAGCATATTGGATGAGATTCTGGATTTGGGGGGCTTTATGCAGGTCATTCCTGAAAATGTTGAACATTAATGGACAGACTGGATCCTTGTGGTACTCCTATATTGTTAGGTTGGTAGTCAGATTGTACATTTAGCCACCTTACTGCTTGTTCTCTGTTCTGTAAGTAAGATCAGAACCAGTTTAGGGATCTTGGGGAGCAGCCTAGTCTTGATAGCTGAATTGGTAGCTTAGTATGAGAGACTGTATCAAAAGCCTTAGATAGCTCCAGCAGGATTACAGAGGTAGGATGCCCAGCATCTAAGGCTTTGTTGATGGTGTCAGTGAAAGAGAGAAGGGCAGTGATAGTGCTATGCCTTGCATGGAAACTGTTGGGTGGGGGATAGAAGAGCACTACATAAGAGGTGGTTAAATAGCTGTGAGTGAACACATTTTTCCAGGATTTTTGATAGTGGGGAGAGTATGGAGGTTTGGCGGTAGTTGGAAAGATCCTGAGAGTTTCCCCTTTGTCTAGCGGGGTAATGATATATTTCTTCCATAGAAGAGGAACATAGAATTCAGAGAGAGAGAGAGCAATTTATGAGGATTGTAACTGGGTATGCTATTGCGGTAGCTGCCAGTTACAGATATTCTGGGAGAAGATTATCTGCAGATAGTGAGCAAGGTTTGAGTCGTTTTAAGAGTTTCAGGATTAGGGAGGTGGGTACAGGTTGGACAGTGAAGGAGTTGGCTGGTTGAGTATTAGTGTAGTCTGCAGCAGAGAGGGTGTGTTCCGTAGGTTGGGGAAGTTGTGGGGGTCGGCTAGATGGGCAGTCTTTGAGGAGTTTTTGAATGGTAGAAATGAAATGGTTGTTAAAATCTTGGGAGATTTTTGTGGTGTTTTTTCATGTGCTGGAGATGGGTTCTGAATGGTTCCTGGGTTAAGAAAAGAGGAGACAGATTTCCAGAATGTTTTTGGATTGTTGTAAGAGGTAGATAGTTTAGTGGAAAAATAACCTTTTTTATCCTGTATCACGAGCTTTTCTGATTTGTTACGGAGTTGTTTGTAGTGTAGTTCATTTTGTTTTGTTCTATCTTTCAGCCATGCTTTTCATGCTTTGCTTCTAAGAAGGATATTTTGTTTAATTTGTTTTGTTAACCATGGGGCATGATTAGTTTTGGTTCTTTTAGTGCGCATTGGATCTAGGCTGTTGAGAGTATCTGGAAAGAGTTTGTTAAAATAGTTAACGGCTTCGTCTAAGGGGAGTATTTTTAATGGGTTCCAATTCTGGCAGTTTAGGATACTTATAAACTTATTTAGATCAAAGTGGGCAAGGTTCCTTGATGTTCTATATGAGTGTGTTTTGATTGTATGAGGGTGGGTCCTGTAAGTATATGCTGGGAGGTGGTCACTTAGTATATCTGGTAAGGTGCCTGAGTTTATGTAGTTCTGGGGATGGGTTACTAGTATCCAGTCTAGGCTTGATTCACGGTCTGTTGATAGTGTTGATGAGTTGAGTAAAACCATGAAGGTTAATGCTGTTTGCTTGGGAGGGGGTGTCTAAGTTTAACTAATTAATGTTTGTTTCTCCTGGAATTATAGTTTCATGGAGTGTATTCTGATTTGTCCAAGATAAGAAGACTTTGAGTATATGGATATTATGGCCTGGGGGAATATAAATTACTGCCATGCATACTTGTTTGTTTCTATTTATGTGAAGGGAGGTAAGTAGGAACTCAAGTTTTTCAAAGGTGGGGAGGGGTTTTGTGCAGGTTGTTATTTGTAGTGAGTTCTGGTAGATCAATGCTACACCACCACCCTTTTTATGAAGTCTGTCTGAATGAATTATATTGTAACCTGGAGGGAGAATTTCAGTGTCAGCTATGTGTGGTTTTAGCCAAGTTTCTGTTACTGCAATAATATTTAGGGTGTGTGTAGTTATCCAGGCATGGAATTCAGTGATTTTATTGCAAATGCTGTGAGTGTTTATTGTTATTAGGTGAAGTGCATTTTGAGATGAGTGATTATGTAGTCCAGAGGTGAGTGTATGGGTATGGTTAAATGTTTGGTAAGCTTGGCTAGTGATGGATGCGGGAGTGTAGATTGGGCCTGGGTTTGGATGAATATCTCCACATTAGTAACGAAATAATCTCCTTAATGGTAATGCAATAACCATCCTGACATCACACAAACTATCCATTATAACAAAATGTTTTAAAACGGCCATCACAGCATTTAACAGCCCAAACCAGCAGCCCTACCAGTTCTATATTGAGAAATGAAAATGAACCGTAATCCACAACTACCCAATTAAACTTCCTACTTCAGCTTAACACATAAACCAAATATTCAGTATCCCCTCAACCCTCCTTTTGTCCCTCACACAAGTCAACAACCCAAACCCCCCCCAAGTTATAAAACCATGTCACATACAGAACAAAATAGCCCATAAACCACAGTGTAACCACTCCCCCAAATCATTTGGCAACCAAGACTGTACTGTTAATGACATCATTACATCCCTGAACCATAAGCAGACAAAATGTAAGTCAATCACCCTCCATAAACCCATGCCAACCTTTGTAACTGACTTAGTTTGACAATAGACAATGTCTACTGACCTTCACACTAACAAACCAATCCTTCCAGCATGAGGCACCACCCAAATTAAAAAAAAAAAAAAAAAAAAAAAAAAATGAACCTATCCTTGCCACCTATGGAACTGAATTAATTGCAGCTAAGAACTCCTTGACCCACTGACATGTACCAACTTGTTCACAAGCCTGAGCCAAACAACTCAACTATTTGTCCCACCAATCTCCTAACCCTTGGTGACTGCAACACGATATGACCAAGCTAGCAACACCCTTCCCTATGCTTTAGTTCTAAAAGCTACCCCAGCATCCTGCCATAAGCACTTAACCCTTTTAACCCAGCCTAACATGCCTTAGCTGACCGCATCAGCAAACCATACCACTGTCATCCTGATCAAGTGAAAATTAACCCTATTTCCCCTAACTTCTCCTGCTAACCTTATGCCTGCTAAATTAAAACCAGCTTGACCCTACAACATGCCTTCCTTCTAGAAAATGCACCAAACTCCTGCAACACAAATTTAACCAATGTGGCAATGCCCTACTGTAAACCTCCCATGAAAAAGGTGCCCAAACTCCAAAACTTTTAATCCTGAAACAACCTGACACCTCATCTAACAGGAACACGCAACCCATACCACTGCTACCTTAAGCAGATAAAATAAATCCTAATCCCCAACAACTCACACTAAAACACCTATTCCATATAAAAATGAAAGTCCAAATATTCAGCCTCCTCCAGTCATCCTTCAGTCCTGCCATCCATCAACCCACAAATCAACCTCCCAATTATGCCCTCTAACCCAACACCTTCTGCCACCTTTGTAGCAAATGCAAATCCCCATAAACAAACCTATCTGAAAACCATCCAAAGGCACCATAATGATAAACAATCCACCCATTTGCTAATACTCACCAACAGACACACATAAATTGGCCGACAAACAGTGTTGCCACTTAGTAACCCCCACCCAACCACACAATGCTCTGTCAAAACCTATCCCCTAGCCTTAAAAAGAGCCAGATCATGTACGTCTTCTGATTGCCACCCCCGATGCCAATTCCACTAAAGCACTGTGCTAAACTCTTAAAGTAGCACAGACCACAGAACAACCCATCAGTAATGCCATTCCCTAGGAAAATTCGAACCTAAACCACCATGCCCCCTCATCTGATTCAACACCACCTTATCACGACTCCACCCCACCTGCAGGCAACTCCAACTCCCCGTATACAATCCCCCAATCTGCTCTACCCCTCCTTTGTACTGCCTCAACCTCACTTGCATCCAAGCTACTCCTGAACTGCACCAAGTCTAACAAGTCTTAATGCGTAACTTAAAGTAGAATCTCCTGCGACCTCCTGGTGCACCACTCCAGCAGGCAACATATGTAGCCAAGCAGACTCCATCCAGTCATGCCACCAGCTGATGCCTACACTGTGATCCCACTGCTCACCCAGCTACGACCGCACTGCAGCACTCCAGCTACCAGCACAAATGTTGACTCCATGCTCACCCTACATTGATATGCTAAAGAAAAGAAAACTGTAAATTCTCTGCACACCCATCAACAAATTTCTTAGTATTAAGTGCTGCCAAGAGCCCTCCAAAATATCCCCTAACAAATCTTGTTTCTTCCAATAAAGGAACATACTACAACAATAAATGGTGTTATACCACCCACCACAGTGACTGGACCACTACTTCTAGATGACCTATTAAAATGTAGAAAGCAAGTAAACCAACCAAAGTATATTCCACTTAACCCTGCATGTGAGGAGAAGCGAGGCAACAACATAACTAGGTCTAACTACAGTTCCTGTACAAACTTGTGTAGCAGTTTACAGCAAGTTTAACTTATTCCTTCAGTCTCTTTTGCCCCCTCAACTGTGTTAATGTACCTTTTCTGAAGGATTTGAAGACTGAAACTTAAATGTATGTCATCAATCTGTGACTTCACTCCTCAGCTCATCCCAGTGATTTGCCAGAAACCACAACTTTTATGAGGAATGGTCCAAAATATGAGGTAAAAACTGGACTGGTGAGAGGTATGACCACCCCACAACTTCCCGCAACTTAACATGTCATGCTGATGAAATTCTCATTTGCATTGGCATGAGTTTACCAAAAGCTCTATAGCTTGCAGTTCCACTGTCTGCCATTATTCATGTTTTAATTTATAATCTGTAACATGCCCCATTGACTCCACCTACCCCTCTACATTGAAGTGACATTTCCCCCTACCCAGAGCATCTACATGTATACCTGGCCAGTGATTTGTCCCACTAAAGCCCACATTAAAAAAAAAAAAAAAGAATGAAAATTCACCAGCCCTTGAATAACTACTGCACCACGCATGTGCAGGGAGCCACAGATTAACAACTTGCAGCCCGCAAAAAACAGTCATGGTTTGCCTTTTTCACGGTAAACCTGGACATCCTGTGTAAATCTGCAGGAACTAAGGCACAAAACAGGGACTGACCTCAAACAAGCTTCGCATCACTCAGAACTCAGCCACCTCCAAACAACAGCACACAAACCCTGAAAACTGTGATTACAACAATACTCAATGAATGGAAGCAAAATACAGGCAGGGTAAAAACACGATTTGAGGACCTATCTAATAGCGGACCCAAATAAGCAGCTCTCTGCACATTCTGCAACAGCCCAACACCCCTCACAGTCACCTTCCATGAAAGTCTACACTCCGTTGAGGAAAAGTACCCCACATGTGCCACTGCAACAATCACCATCCAACCATGACAGAAAGCTGTCACCACCACCAAGCATACCTCTCAAACTCTAAGGCCCAACAATAGGGACACTTTTAAATATTGCTCTTTCAAACTTAGATAATTGATAGCAGTGCAGGTTTTTATTAGCAAGATTTTTTTTCTGAAGGGTATAAATTCTGAAACTCAACTTCTGTTGTTTTCTGACAAAAGGGGCTGCTGTTACCCAAAGGAATGGTGACAGAAGCACACCAGGAACAAAAAGGCACTGTATGCTGTCATCCAAATAGGTTCATAGGTTCGTAGGTAGGTACTAGGCTATCTGCCCAAAGGCATTTATAAGCCTAGCCAGAATGTGTTGGCTTTCGCCACCCCCTTAGATTAATTCCCTGTGCCTCTGTCCAGCAGAGCCACTGAAGTGATCCCCGGGGTAAACTTTCTGTTTCCCATCCACTCATCAAGGTTTCTTTTGAAGAGGGTTAGCGAGGAGCTCTGCCTAATGTGGATTGGAATCTTGTTCCAGAGCAAGGGAAGTCTCTGTGACAGGAATCTAGCCCTCCAGCATGTCCTATTTATTATTGTGGTGAGGTTTAGATCCCTAGAGATTGTGGCTCGAGGGAATAAGCTTTTCTTTAGGTGGAGCATGTCCATCAGTTCTGGGTTGGACATGGCCTTGTATGTCAGACAGAGATCACCTCTGAGTAGTCGGTATGCAACTGAGTACAGCTGGAGTTTCTTCAGTCGAATTGCATAGGGCATCTGTTTGAGGCCAGTGATCCTCTTGGTGAGGTACTTCTGTGGTCTCTCCAGAGGGGCACAATGACCTCTTTTGATCTGGATGTGAACCCTTTTGTGATAAGGTGTGCCACATAGAAGGATTTTCTAACCACTTTGGCAATGTGATTATCAAAGGAGAGTTTACTATCTACTTGGGTCTCCAGATCCCTTATTACCTCTTCCGTATTTAGAGGACTACCACATATGTGGTAGTTTGTGGGTACTTTGTTTTTTCCAAAGGTGATGACTATGCACTTTTTGGCATTTAGCTTGAGGCCATGATTTTGACATCAGGTGTCCGTCTCACTGAGACCCTTTTGGAGGATGTCTGTGTCAGCTGGAGAGTCAATTATAGCCCATAATTTGCAGTCGTCTGCGAACTTGGTCAGCTGTAGTCCTCCTGTGCTTGCCTGTACCTCTGAGAAGTATATGCCGAACAGCAGGGGTCCTAGGGCTGAGCCCTGGGGAATGTCACTTGTAACTGGTTTAGAGTCAGACCTAGCTCCCGCAACTCTTACCATGTGGGTTCTGTCTGTGAGCCAGTTGGCAACCCATCTTGTGACGTAGGGGTTTATGTTCAGGCTGGTGAGATTGTCTATGATACCAGAATGGGGACTGGTGTCAAAGGCCTTTGTGAGGTCTAGGTAGGATATGTGTACCTCCTTTCTCTCATCTACCTCACCTTGGTAACTGTCTCAAAGAAGTCCACCAGGTTTAGGAGGCATGATCTGCCCTTAACAAAGATGAACTGGGTAGGGTCCAGTATTTGGAGGTTCCCAATGTCTCTCTTAATGACTTTCATGATGATGCACTCCATAGCCTTGCAGACCAAGCTAGTCAGGCATATAGGCTGGTAGTTCCTGGGGTCTGTTGTGGCTCCACCTTTGTGGAGTGGAATAACTGTTGCTGTTCGCCACTCTTTGGGTACATAACCTGTGGAGAGGCTGAGTCTGAACAGTGTGTTTAGGTGAGGGGTTAGTTCGTCTTTGAGCTCATTTTGGATGCAGGCTGGGACACCATCTGGTCCCATTGATGCTGTGTTTTTGGCTTTGGAGAGGGCTGATTTAACCTGTCTGTGATTTCAGGATCTCTAAATTCTTCTGGTATGGTTATGGGCCCTTTTGGGGGTGAAGTTTGCACTGAACCTGTCTGCCAGGATGTTGGCAATATCGGTCAGTTCAGTGTATTTTGTACCATTCTGCACTAACTCCAGGCAGATCTGAGCATTGTCACTTAGATTCTTGACATAGCTAAAGAATGCCTTGTGGTTATCTTTGGAGTCTTTGGCAATTTTTCTTTTGAAACTCGCCTTGGATGATTTTATGAGGGATCGTAGTTTCTTGCTGATACTGATCAGTGATGTCTTCCCTTCTTGGGATTTTACTCTCTTCTGTTCTAGTTTCCTCCTTCTATTGTATAGCTTGTTTATGGCAGGAGTCCACCAGACTATCATCGCTTCTTCAAGCAACAGCACAGATCACTTCCCAATTCCCGGTCAAGCCTTTGGCACTTTTTCACACTGTTTTGTGTTCACAATTTTATAAGAAATGGATCCAAATATGAGGCAAAAGTGGGGCATTCAGTGAAAATCTGTACAGTCGAGAGGTATGCCACCAAATCTAACCTCCACGAGACACCCGAACAAATGGCCCCCCTTTTTCATCCTTTTTTTTTTTTTTTTTTTTTTTTGCCATTCTGTCACTCGAGCAGAAAACGGATGCCCAGATGCACCCACACACCTGGTAGCGTAGCAACACAAGTTCAATGAGGGCAGAATGGTAAGCTGAAAAAAGGCCAAACATTGCACAAGATACCTGCCGCAACAAACCCCAATAACCATAGACCACAACCAGAGGGACCTTTATCGGCCACCCAGCTGAAATCTGTACAGTCACAAAGGCAACTGCAACCGAGTAGGAAGTCAACCTCTCAACCTCCTGGTGCTGGAAACCCGGAAAGCAGACAACATCTTTGCCCCAAACAAATGCCTGACTACATCAAAAGACAGATCCCCAACATCACTCTGATCAGCCTGGAAAGGTGCCAGTGCAAGAGGGCTGTGTTAACATACCTTTTTCCTTTTTTCCTCACTAATTAGGTCCACTCAAATCCACTGCAATTGGGCTTGCCTGTATAAAATTGAAAAGTTATTCTTATCCACTGATCACACCAGTAAAACCAGAACACCACCAGCTTCTGATAAATAGACTAGGCAAAATCTGGACATTCTGAGAACATCAGGACAACAAAAGCTCACTAGCTTGAAGGGTCACACTACATCCAACACCCTCAGGCCTTTCACAGCCCCAGACTTGGTTCTACAAATTAGAAATCATAACCCCAGCATGTGCAGTGACTCCAAGCACTAAACTTGGGTCCCTGAAAGCCCGGGAACATCATAACTGCTCTTTCCAACAGAAGGCCTGGCCCTTCTGAACTGCAACTGCATTTCTGGTAAAAAGCCATTGTTTAAAGAAACGGACTGACTCTGTGTAAGGAAGAGTTACCCTTCATCAGTGGTTCCAGTGATTTTACCTTCATTACATCAGTGCAAGGAAACAGCTTTTGTGTTACCATCAGTGATTATGTAAAAGATGTCTGATTTAAAATTAGTAAGATTTCAATAGCCAGTCTCTCAACCTCCCAGAGAAAGCACCCTACACAAAGCCATTACGTTAACATAGCCACAGCACTGAGAGAAACAAAGCAACAACAGGCATGTCCAAAATAGGAGAGCCAGCTAAGCACCTGCTTCACCCAAAGCACCAATAAGCCGGTAACAGCACCACCTAATCACAACCCCTTCTCACCAAGCTCCCAAACACCATGACTATATATATCTATATATATATATATATATATATATATATATATATATATATATATATATATATATATATGTATATATATATATATATATATATATATATGTGTGTGTGTGTATCTATTTATTTATTATATATATATATTACTATATATATATATATATATATATATATATATATATATATATATATATATATTACTATATACTATACAAAACACCTGCATCTGATCTACCCAGTCTCCACCACAGGCTTACCTGCACACAGGAATACCTACAGGTCATCTTGGGCATGAACTCACCTCAGCAAGTTCACACCAAAAATTTGACTCCTACCCCAGTTACATTTGCCTAACCTATTAAGCCCCTCCCTATCCTTACCTCATTTCCTCCCAAATCTCCCTCCATCCCATTTAACCCTGTCCTCCCCTAATCCTCATAATTCCTACTACTCTGTTTATCTAGCTCCACCTGAAGATGTCACTGGACAAACTGTTCTGTTCAGAACCTCATTTTTGGTTTCTTGTCCAACTGATTCAACACCTCTCAGGGCTAGTCAGTCACTCCAAAATTATGAGTTAGGAAAGGAGGAGCAAATCGGTTTGTAGGTTGGACTTTGTACCTGGATGTAGAAGTCATGTTTAGTATTAATTTTAGTCTTCTAAAATATTCCTTACTAAGTTTTATTCACATTTGTTCATGTTTTATTGTTGATCTTTCATCAATTACCAACAATTGATACAATCCGTCTTGCTGACATTCTTTTATTTTGCATTTCTGTCCAAAGCTGATGTTTTCTTGATGCTGCAGTTTTCCTGCTTTAAAGGTTGCTTTTGCACATTTATTAAGACCAAATGACAATCTTATATCATCTGAAAAAGGTTTTACCACTTGCAGTTGTGCTTTCAATTCATCTGATGAACTATACAGTTTTAAATCATCCACAAAAGGGAGATAAGTCTTTAAACTTTGCTGTTTTCCAGGATCCAAATTGTAGCCATGTCCTAATCTGTTAAATAGACGGCTTAATGGGTTCAGGGCAAGACAAAAGAGCAGCTGTGACAGTCACCCTGGAATATTCCCCTTTGAATTTTTATCCCTGGAATAATAATTTATCCTTTATCATGGCTTAACTGCAAAGTGGGTTGTCACTGTTTCATGGTCACTGGGATGCTTGAATGTAATCGATCAATGTAGGGTGTATGTCAGACATTATTAAGCAATCTTTTATCAGTCAAATGCTTTTTTATAGTCTATTCATACCATACTTTGATTCTTTCCCTTTTACAATTCTCCATTATGACTTTAATTAACAACATATCATCATTTGCTCCATATGATTTTCTCTTTTTACCCATTTATTCTATTTTCATGATTGAGTTTTCTTCAAGATGACTATAAACTCTGTCGGGATCAATTCCAGTGTATAGTTTATACATCATCAGAAGGCAAGTTATTGGTCTATAGTTTTTAGGATGGCTTGCAAGTTTACTCATAAGTACGAGTAATTTTTTCTTGTTATTAACCAGGGTGGTGTCTGTTCAGGTCACCCATATAAGTAGTTCTGACTCAGGGCTAAATCTTCATGGAAAGATGTTAATACTTTTAGCCAGACGTTAGGTACTGCATCTGGGCCTGGGGTTTTCCAATTAGAAGCTTTTCTTAATTTTGTATACATTTCTCTGGCTGTTGGTGGTGTTTCTATTCCTTTTGCCTTGTTTCCTAATTTTCTATAAATCTTTTTTGGTTGATAAATAAATTGCTTATTTTGTACTTTTCCTTTATATTTATCTACATATCGTCCAATTTTTTTTTCTGTCTGCGATGATATTTTTTGTATATTATTTGTGATGGTGCATGAAAGATCCTGATCTTTTCTGATACTGCATATTGGTTTTATCATGTCTATCTGAGTATTTTGTTGATCTGTTCCCTCTTCTATAGAACAGCAATATGTCTTGTCTTAATTGCTTTATAGTTTTCTCTATTTGATACGTCCATGATAGTGGCACTTGATTTTTTTCCTTTCCTTTCCCTTACTGCGCTGTGTTTTTGTGGTAAGACTAAATCTGTTATTAATTTAGCTGCACAGTAATATATCCTATTTACTTTTGTTCTATTGCAAGAATTTATATGAACAGTCCTAATTACTGTGCTCATTTGTTTTATCAAAGTTCTAACCTTTTGGGTTTTATTGATCTTAATATGTCTGTTCATCTATATTAAATCAAACAACTCTTCTCTTACATTATTTTCTTCTAAACTGAGAACACTTTCTTTGTTCTCCATTTCCTATGGGCATTCTACAAAAAGTTCCAGAGCATTTTTCTGTGCTACATTCTCTTCAGTTTCATCCTGTGTTATCCGTTGCTCTTTCATATGGGAACTCAGTGGCCTATCACTCCGCAACATTGACTATGTGAGAGTTGCCATAGTTTCCTGTTCTTTCCCTTTGCTGTGCAACTCCAATTGAACTTTTGTACTGCTTACCTATCGAAGGCTCCAAAGAATCTTCCTATGGCAACTGTTCAGATGTTTCCCACTCCACTGGTTTCTTCTTAATTTGAGGATCCATTGCTTTATCCTACTGTGATGTTATCAGAGTTAGATTTTCTACACTAAATTCTTCACTTTGCAGCCATTCTATAAACTCAGTTTCTATTTCTCTAACTTCTCCATTATTAGTCCTCTTTTCTACTTTTCATCTTTGTTTTCTCATTGTTTGTATTGTAAAATTTTCCATAGCTGGATGCCTTTGCCTGTATTTCTCTTTGAATATCTTTGGTGCTGCTCTTTTTGTATTGATTAGTTTTGCTTTCTCCTTTGCATAAATATTTCACCATATTAAATCTCTTTTTATTTCCCATGTCCATATGTCTTCTTCAAATTCTCCTGCTCCTCCTGTTTCTCCTTACTTGGGGCACTCTTTGTTCCATCATGCTGTGATATAACCCGTGTCAGACTTTCTACACTAAATCCTTCATTATGGAGGTATTACATAACTTCAGCTTCTATTTGTTAACGTCTGCATTACTAATCTTCTCTTCTACTTTCCTTTTGCGTAATCTTATTTTGTATTGTGAAGTTTTCCATATTTGGATGACTTTGCCTATATTTCTCTTCAAATATTTTTGGGGCTGCTTTTATTGTATTAATTAATTTGGCATTCTCCTTTGAATAAATATCGCACCATTATCAGATCTCTCTCTCTTTCCCGTGTCCATATTTCTTTTTAATACTTTTTCAAAAATCTATAGAGTTTGCTCTTTATATTTTCATGCTTCCTCAGTCTCTTCTTTTTCCAAATGACCCAATGTTTGTTGATCTCCATAATATTGTTCATAAATTTGTTATATTAATGAACACAACTTTTTATTTGAAGCTTCTGACCGCATTTCTTCTGCAAGTATTTTTCTTCCTCTAATTTCTCTCTTAATCTTTTTGTATATATTCTGTCTAGAAATTCTCGGCTTCTTGCATAATAGTAACAATACATAATTTATTTCTTGTCTTCAATAGTTCACTCTATCATCTTCATGGCTTTTTTTTTTGGCCTATCAATTTTAGTCATTCTTGTGGACTACTACTTCCATCTATAACAGGAGGGCCATCCTCGCTGTGAGCCTGACCTACACCCCTTATAGGAATGTTTCTGTATCTTGAGAATTCTACACTATTTTTTCCAGTCCTGGCACCAGTGCACCTACCAGATTTGGGTACTTTTTTATCCTGGGTATTGTGCACCCACCAATCGCTTTTATTTTTAACCTACTTCTGTCAAACTGTATAAATCAAAACTGTGAAAATTAAAAATTAAATCGATGAGAGACATAAGCCTAATAAGTGAACTCCAACGTCATAATTATTTAGATAGTTACACTAACATTAGTAAATTTTAAATTTCCCATGTATTAAGTATTCCCTGTTGTTTGCCTGGGTCCCTCTGACCCATAACCCATCACATTACATGAACCCTGAAGGTGCCTGACACACCTTCATTCCTATTTCATCCTTCCTTATCTCATGTTGTCATTCCCTAACTTACTGCTTCACATTCATCCTACTTCCACTTCGATTGGCATCTCTCACACTTCCTTTGCTTTCTACTCCTCTTCATACTGCATGCCTCTCTCAACCTTTCTTTATCTTCCCCCCCTGATATCCTTTCCTGCAACTATTTTCACTTGCTTCTTCTTATATCTTCATCTCAGCCATGTCGGTCACTATAGCTACATATTATCCAGAAAGCTCTGCTAAGCACAATTGTATTTTCCATCCATGTTTTCACATTGTAAACTACTTCCTGAACTAAATGCTGTATCATATTCTTGCATCTGTAAATATGTATATGTTATTTAACATATCCTTGTATCTGTAAATGGATTTTGTTCATATATGATCCTGTTAACCTGGGCTGTACCTGCAAATGGTCCACTGACACCAGTACACTACCCCAGTAAACAAATATAAATAAACAAATAACTTAAGTTTTCTGGGGGGAGTGGGGGCAGACAATTCATCCAGTTGATCTATGGCCCCTCAATACAATCATCTTTGGGACAACCTAGAGCAGTTAGAGTTCATAGATTAGAGAAGGCTGTAATACTAAAAACAGGCTAGATTATCTCTTGTCTTTGTCCTTTTCCATATCATCAGTGATTCATTCATTTCATAGGTTCATAGGTAAGTACTAGGCTAGCCTCACTTGTGGGCCATTTTAAACTTAGCAAATTTCCTTTTCAAAGCTAGCTAGCTAGCTAGATAGCTGCACTAGCCAATCAAGTCACGCCTTACATAACAAATTGATCCCTATGATCAGAAGACAAAAATCACTTAGCTATCTCAAAACCCAAAAGAAAACCAAGTCACTCTCTGTATTCATACTCTGTCTCTATACTTTGGAATTCACTACCTCTATCTACCAGGACTATGCCTGGTATAACCCATTTCAAGGCCTCTTTAAAAAATCATCTCAAAAATACAGGGGTCTGCTCCTGCATAAAGTCTGTCTAATGCTCAGGTCTTTCTCTTCTGTCAAATTTCAATCCCTCACAGACTGCAAAATCCTAAAGCTCTTCTAACTCCTTCTCTGTTTCTATACCATATTCTTAAGCTACTGCTCAGGCTTTATTGCTTCTATTCTTCTTAACTCTCTCACTATCTGTCTGCATCACTAACTTTCTAGCTGCTATTTTCCTAACCAAAACTAATATTCTATTTTTCATGTACTATAACAGTCAGTATTACACATTGCACTACCTACGTACTTTTTTTTGGACACTATCTACATCATGTATGGTGAGAGTGACTATCATTGTATGTAATGTTTTAACTCTATAGAATTATCTAGATATGTAGTAGTAACAGTTTGTTCTGTCATCTTATTTTTGTGAAGTATTGCTAATTTAATTTGTATTGTATTGGATTATACTGTATTTGTATTGTACTGTATGTGGAGCTTTTCTCCCCAGGCCTCTGCTAAAAATCCGGTCTGTAGACCCTGTTAGACCACCCTGGTAAACAAATGTCACATAAATAAATAAATAAATAAAAGCTGATAGTCAGATCCTGTACCTTGCAAATGTGAGGTAAACAACTCAACCATTATACCAACCACCCCCCCCCACTCAAAAAAAATGCTGGTCATTATTCAACTTAATTAAACAACAAATCATCCGTACTCTTCTTTTTTCCAGCAAGAATTAAACTTTTTCTGCAATCCAGTCCCAAACTTTTTCAACATCCTTGAAGAAAATATATGTCAAAATATCATCATCATTTCTTCTGATGAAGATGTGGACTGGCTTCAACTTCTGTTAAAATAACTTCAGAAAAAAATAATAGTGGTCTGAAAATGTCAGCAAAAAAAAAAAAAAAAAGAAAAAGAAAAGAAGAAAGACTTTTGATTCCTGAAAGTCTCATACTTTAACATGCATATATTGTTGTTTCAATATGCATTGCCTATATTTTAGACTACTAATAATTATAGTATTAATTTAATTTATTCAGGTTATTTTCAATAGCATTGTTTAATGAGCAACAGTATCTGGCACACAAAGTATGTATGTCATTTATTCATTAATCTCAGTCAAGACCACTTACGCTGTTTTACTGCTTTCATTTTACTTCGTAAATAAGTTTGCCTTTCTTGATAGGAATGTAAATAGCAATTCATAGATACTGCTTTGATAATATGTTTTTAATCTGACTTCCACGTATTGTGAAGTTATTTTATGTTACCTAAAGTTAATACTTACTTTGTATGTTGAGACATAAATTCTTGTTTTGAGTTTTATGAAATTGCCTGTAAATTTCAAATAATGTACATTCATAGGTTCATGGCCAAGTATTAGGCTATTTGCCCTTGAGTGCCATTTTTAGCCTAGCCAATTTCCCTTTGAAAATTGAGACTCAAACCCTGTACTTTGTGTCTGTGAGGCAAACCTGTTAACCATTATACCAGCTCCTATATGTATATGAACATGCTTTATTACTTTTTTTTAAAGAGCAAAGGCAGTTGTTACAGTTTTGGACATAATTCATCTGTGATGGCTTTTCCAATTCATCTAATTTTTTTTTTTTTTTTTTTTTTGCTGATGCTTTCTTTTATTAGACAGAAAATTTTCTTAATACTTCCATACTCTTGGCTTTGAGTTATAAGCATTTGGTCTCTGTTGCATTCAAGAGGTAGGTACTTGTTTGTAATAGTAATTTCCTTTCTGATGGTTGCATTGCCAGCACCTTCTTCCATGTTAGGATTTCATTTAAAAAGTAGAATTTTGTTCTTTTACCCATTGAAGCAAAATACTGTAAACTGCTTTGTGAGCATTTTGTGATCTTCAGTGTACTGATCCACGATGAAAGGGGGTGTGGCTAGATTGAGCTATATAAGTGATAGTCTGTGCTTTGTTAAAGTTTTACTGTTTCTTGTATAGAAGGTAGGTAGGCTGATTGTAGACATTCTGCTGGGTTCATTTGTGTTGTCACAATACTATACTGGTTTGTGTTTTTGTGATCATGTTTGTCTCGTAGTATGAGTGTGGAAAAGTTCCCTTTGTTTGCAATTTGAGTCTTGCTTGTATCTGAAGCAGAGACTATGCATGGCTGATTTGGCTTCTGCCTTTGGTCTGCTGCGAGACATTCTGGTCACTTAAGCGGAGCATCATTCAGATTTTCAAGAGAGGAAGTGGGCTTTTTTATGGATTTTGGCTGCCTTTGATGCTGAACTGCAGTTTTTCATTCTGATAAATTTGACTTTTTTACTGTATTGGGATCTCCTTTCTCCATTTGTTCAATTTGTTCTTTGATCTAAGTAGGTGATGGAGTCGCCATGTAAGTCAATGAGAGATGGAAACTGAATACTGCTGCTCTCAATGTCCTCTGGAAAGTCTTCTGGTTTGCTTTGTTGTCAGCAACTTCTCTGGTTTATTTAAAGGTTTTTTATGACTTTATTGCACCTCCTTTTGATAACAACATTTTGATTAAACAGAAAATCAAAGCCTATGGTCTGTTCTGCTTTTATAAAACACTTGCTTATTAATAATAATTTAAGGTGTCTTCCTTAAAATATGTTATTTGGTCTAGATGAGCACAGACTTCATTTCATGTGCACATTTGTGTGCATATCTTTTAATATACCCTTCTATATGTTTACGTTAATTCATATATATATATATATATATATATATATATATATATATATATATATATATATATATATATATCAATGAAGACATTAATTTGTTTTCTTTTCTTTACTGATGGGATGTATACTAAATACTTTAAAAATGATGGACTTGGAAAGACTACTGAGAAATACATTTGAATAGTCTCATAGCTATTAGTATACTTTGTAGATTAAGTAAAATTGTAAATATATCACACTAATTTAGTATTTAATATCTAAGTATACATGATTATATAACAAATTCTTATTTATAAATTAGCAGTCAGTTAGGTTTTTGTTTATGTACACATATGTTTTATTAATAGTTTATATCAATAAATAATACATTCATATCTTTCTTAGGTTCATTTAAAAAAATCTACATTATTGTCTGAATATATGAACTTGCAATTGATACATTAATACATGCCAATTTTCAATAATCATTATTCTATATAGAATATTACCAATTTACATTATGTCTCAATAAGAAAATCTTTTATTAATATTTTCCAAATAGTAATTATTTTAAGGTAAGAAAACGTAATCTGATTCATAGTTGTGTTTTTCTTATTGCACAGTAAGCTTAATTTTGCCATAGTACTTCTTAGTCCTGCAATATTTTTCTTACCTAAAATTAATGCTGTTTAGTCTAGTTGGTTGGTATCTTGTTAAAACATTAGTTTATCAAGCTAGACTACTTAGAAATCCATTCTAATAGTCTCATAGCTATTATTAGTATGATTTGTATATTAGGGATTTAGTCTCCTATCAGACTAGGATTACTTACTTGATTCCATGATACGATTTCATATTTGTTTTTCATTTTTATTGCATTTTCATTGATATCTTTTCTTAATTTTAATGACAGGGATGTTTCTTTTAACTATAACTAAGGAATAAATGTGTATGACACAGTTCTTATTTTCATATTAGTGAGCAAGATTCAATTAATATTTATAGAAACATTTTGAAATGTGTAAACATTAGTTCAGTTCGATTTTATACAACTTATCTTATAGTCAAATTGATTCGGCAATTTTATCCTTAAATATCTGTGGATTAAACAGTAAAATGAAGAGGGGGCTCTGTTATTAAATAATGTGGCACCTTCCACCCACAAGTACATAAATACAGAAAATTATGCAAACCTAGCACATATGAAATGTTAGCTGACTCCATCTTCCATTGAGAGAGAAAGGGAACCTTAATCGTATGGAGGAAAAATAGAAGTATGCCAATAATAATATAAATGTAAAGACAATGAGGGATTACTTCTTTAGTTACCATACTTTTAAATAATAACATCTGAACATTAGTAAACACATACTGGTTCCCAGGAATGCATGTTGCACATGCTAAAAATGACGATGTTATTCTAACCAATCTTTAAAGTTCCATAACTTTAGGTGGTGTCTTTAACTGCTACTACAGAAGATAGCAAGCACCATGAGACATTTACAATTAACCATACTATCAAAACATTAAAATTGGGTAGAAGTCCTTAACCTTAAAGATACTTTTTTCAATTATCTTGTCTCTTTACAATTTTCTCATTTCTCTTCTATTTTTGGGACAGAAATCAACATTGGTAAGTTATTTACTGTATACAGTGTAACATCTAAACCATACATGTTTAAAATAATTTGTCTTTTCTGAGATTGTAATTCCTTCATATTAAAATTGACTAACTCTCTGCAGTAATCAATAGAATTCTATCATATATTGTTAATTCAAAATATTTCAAAAATGGTAGAATAGTGAAACTAATTGCTTTTGTGAAAATAAATAACACTGATAGTATTAATAAAATAATGATCTCAGATGCATTTGGAGCTTATTTGTATAGCAAATCGCTGGCATGGGCAAAAAAATAAATAAATAAAAAATAAAAAAATAATAATAAATGAACAAAATAGTAAATTGCAAGATATTCAGGCTGAGCTTCATATGACTAATCTTGCCCTTGATTATGCAAAAAAAAAATCTTATAAAAATGTTTAAGTTTACTTTTAAATATGTTCAATGTATAGGGTTCCAAGTAAGCTGAAATTGGCAACTTCACTCCCTTTTGATAATGATCATGATGAACCAAAGTGTGCATGTTTTACTTTAAAGGAAAAAAGAAAAATTAATATATAATTAACATTAACACTGTTAACAATGGTCTTTAATAAAGATTTTGCTCTCATGATACCTCATATTATGGCAACATGACTTACTGCTGACAATCTAAACTGATTTACTCAGTCTGTTTTAATATAAATAATGTTCATAAGTTTTATAAATAAACAAATTATTAATAAACACAAACCAAATGTTAGAGTTATCAGAAGTTCACTCTTAAAATGTTGATTATGTTACACAGCAAACACTTTAAGGGCTTGCAACATGCTTTCCACCCAGGGATTCAGTCAGGTAGATAAATAAAACCTTTCCAGCCATTGCAAGCCCCCTTCCCAATTGTACACGTGTTCGATTTTTTTACCACCTTGACCATCTTTTCTTCCTTGTCCTGTTCCTTGTCCAGTGAATTGATAGTATGAGCCAGCTTAATAAAAACAAAATGGTCTGCATCTTTAGCATCATTGCCTGTTAATTGTGTCTGTTCCTGCAATTTAAGCATAACTGCCTCACATCTAGGAAAAAGAAACCTAACCAGTTTTCTAAACTGAAGACTCTGTTTCAATGTGACTTTGGAAAAATCATGAACTATATCAGTCAACATTCTACCATGCAGCTGTTCCCCATCTACCAGAATTGCCACAAGACTTCTATCTAATGGTACAATGATGCAAACTCTACAAGCAAGTCTGCCACAGCTTCATTATTCCAATGCCAAAGATAGCCCAGCATGTTCTCTTTTCTTCCCTTATGTAAATCCTGTCTAGAGCACCTTATCTGTTTAAAAAAAATCTAGATAATCTTTACGTTCCTCACTCTAAGGCACTTCAGTCACCCTTCAATCATTCCCCTTGCCATATCCTCAGAAATACTGACTGCTAATCAATCAATATTTACAGTCCAAATGTCACAACTCACTCATCATGTATGGTATGCTCTTTCTGCATTATTGCAAGTAGGGATTCCTACTGATACTGAAGAAAGCCCAATCAGACACTTTAAAAACAATAAGTTTTTTCATATATCCAGCTAACAAACCAAATCATCCCACTGGTCTCCCTTAAGGCACACATAATTTGTACAACTTTTGTCTTAAGAACTACCTTTGAGCACTCTCCTGATGCCCTCTCAATTTAAGTGTCAACTTTTTAACAATAATATACCCTACAACTGCACAGATCACAATGCTACATTCTCAGCCTTCTATAACCTGGCAGCTCTTATTTAGGGAAGGTTATAGCCATTTAAAAGTTTTAGAATTTAAGTTGAACCTCCCTATAGGGAATTATTGAGTTGAAATAATATAGCAAAGCTAGACCAAGAAAAAAATATACAGTATGGAAAGCAGATCAAGGCAATGGAGACAAATATCCTGAATTTAAAAATTTAAAAGACTTTAGAAATGAGTAATTTAGTCTAATGTAGTTAGAACTAACTATTTCAGAAAAAATACAGTTTGTATGCCTTGCTAACCCAGATGGTTCTGCTCAATGTTAATAGCACACTATCTAATTAGCTATTTAAAAAAAAGTCTATACCTGCTCTGTTTAATGTGAGATTATTTAATAATATCAAAATACATTGTTTTCACTTCCACAACTGTCACTGTATTGACAAAGTCCATCCATTTACTCAATTTTATGAATTCTGAAGTTTTCACTATTCTATTTTAATGAAATTAGTAAATCATAGATAAAGGACTTCTTGGACAACACAGGCAATATCTAAAAGTACTATCTCCACATTAACTACTGAAACTAGCCAGTTTGACAAACCTTTTACATATATCTGTTACCTTTCTCTAACTTTGGTCATTACTTATCAGAGCATAAACCTTTCCTAATTATTAGGAAAACCTACATCTTCTACTGATTTCAATTCCACTGACAATCTGTGTCCACTTGTCAGAATTCTCAAAAAGGCAATTTACAACTGGATTCTTGAAAATATCACTACATATAATACTCTAACCAACAGACATCATGGCTTCCAGCTTAATGTTGGTACTGTTACTGATTTCTTTTTATTCAATGATTATTTTTTTCAAACTGATGCAATTCTCTTTTATATAAAAATGACCTTTAAATTCCTGATAATATTGTATTGGAAAAATTATGTTTATATTTTTTCACTGTAGTCATCTTGTTCAAAAATTACTTATGTAGCAGAACATTTAGAATATCTGGAAACAGTATCCAAACAGAATGTGCAACTTGAGTGCCTGGTGTTCAACAGGGATCTGTACTTGGTCCACTCATTTTTTTCTGTTCATCAATAACTTCCTTTGGGATCTGACTCAACTCAATTGCATTCTTTATGGAGACAATTATGTCATTATAATGCACTGAAGAATGGTGCCCTACACATTGAGGGGTGTTCATCAAATGTTGAGGGGCTGTTTTTGCACATGATATTGCACACCTTGTGAAAAAGTCACTTATTGCACATTGGTGCCCTGCACAAGGAGTTCTAGTTATCAAATGCTGAGAGTTTGTTCATACACAGCATTGCATCTACTGAGTGGGTCTTTATTATATGTTCGAAGAGACTTTTCTTCGAACATATAATCATCGACCCCTAAAGACCAAATGCTCTAATGGGCAATTGGCCACGTCCATGAATTTTTTCCATGGGAAAAAAATTCACAGGGCCATACACAAAAAACACAAACTTCAAAACCCTAATCAAGTGGTGGGCTGTGCCCCCCACACCCCCCCAACTAAATACATCAACTCTGAGATCGCTCTACGTTGGGGAAAAGGGCAATTCTAGATAACGGCCAACTGAATTTGCTCCCCGAGGAAAAAAAATTCATCTGTGCCTTAGAGCATTCACTCTTTAGGGGTCAATGATTATATGTTCGAAGAAAAGTCTCTTCAAACATATAATATAGACCCCTACTGAGCACATCATGGATTGAAGATTCATGTCTTGGGTAAGGATTGGCATTTTTCAGATAGTGAGAATCTTTTCCTGATGTATACAACATTATGATTTGCAGATTGGTGCTTTGCACATGAATGGGTATTCATCAGATAGTGAGTGTCTCTTCCTGGTATCTCGCACTATAGCCACTAATCACATCATGTAGTGCAGAATGCTGCCATCTGCAAGGCAGGGTGCTTATCTGATAAAGTCATTCTGTGTCTGAAACAATCCACTGCATCTACTGAGCACATAATGTACCAGTGCCATGCTCATCTAAAGATATTTACGAGATGGTGAAATTCTCTTTTTGTGAAATAACACTGCATTTAGAGACCACACCACCAGATCTCTCAATTGCCCCTATATTGGAGGAACATTCTTATTTTCAGGCCTGATTTAGGAAGTTACTATTTTTTAGGTATTTCCCTTTTTTTTTAAGTTTGATTTACTCATTCACATAATTTTTTTTTGAATTTCCCTCATCACATGTAATTTTGAAGCTATCAAGTACAAAGAAAACCCCACTAAATGAGTAATATATTAGTGGCAGCAATAATTTAAAGAAAGAGTACATATACTTTAAATCTCCCCTTTTATGATGAAAAAAATGGCCTTATGTGGTAGAATTTTACAGTACATCTCCTTACAGCTTACCGATCTTACACTGTCTCCTTGATAATGTTCTTAGGTTTTCCATCATTTTTGTCACTCTCTGTTTTTTAAACATGTTTCTCAGTAGCATTCCACTTGAAGCAGAAAGAGTTATATGCTATTTGGTATTCAAATGCTATGCTAAATGTCCAGATTTTTAGCTAGATGTTCCTATTTTTAAAGGGCCTTTGTTGCTATTTTCAATGCCTGCATATTGAGAGGTATATGCACCATGTACTGTACCATGTTGCACTGTACAGAGAAAGGTTTTTACTAGATGATGGTACTCTGGTACTGGCAAATATGCTGCACGTAATATAGCATTTTGTATTACACATGGAGGGGTGATCATCACATAATGAGGTTCTGTTCCTGGCAAGTGACACTGCCCCTAGGGAGTGCATAATTTACTGCAGATTATTGCTGTACACAATACACTCCCAGATTTTACAAGCATAACTTGTGGTAATAGTAGTCCAATCACTAACTCTAACAGGATTTACACTCTATACCAGAAATGAAAAAAAGTATTGATTGTGAAATCTTATACGTAATTCATTAATAAACTATGGGACAGTTTAAGTAAAACAGACTTTGTGTTTTGTTTCTGTCTTGGGTAATGGGCTATATCATACACTAATACTCTACTGGGCAATGAATGTTCTCCAGCAGGACATTAATATAAAGATATTGTCTGCTAAACACGATAACATGCCCACCACTATTTTTTGTGTCAAAAAAAAAAACAGACGAAAAAAAGTAATGCGCATGTGTGTGAGTCATATATTTGTTTGTGACAACGTTTCAGTGTGCATGTGGGTGAGAGGGAGAAAAAAGTGTGTGTGTGTGTGTGTGTGTGTGTGTGTGTGTGTGTGTGTGTGTGTATTCATGAATTTATGTATGCAGGCCTTTTAGAGAGAAAGAGAGAGATTGTACAACTTCTTTGCTCAACAAATCACAATAAAGCCAGTGATTTGACACAAAATACACTGGTCATTTTTTTGCTCAAGAGTGCAGGATAAAGTCAATGATGTGTGGGAGGTGGATTTTCAGAACAAGAACTAGTGTGATACTATAATGTCTGCCTTTACTGACTTGTCAATTAATAATAATAATTAAATATACAATTAAAAAATAAAAAAATAAAAAATATAAAATACAATAAAATAAAATATACGTCAATATAATAATATAATTAAAAAAATAAAAGTAAATGAAGTATGGCAACAAATTAAGTTGTCCAGGGACATCTTCAAGAGGGGTTAGCTTGGTATTAGTTGGAATTAGTTGGGCTGGGGAGATGAAAGGGTTAAATGGAGGGAGGAATGATTGGGAGGAAGTGAGGTAGGGGTTGGGAGGAGCTTAATGGGTTTAGACAAGTGTAGCTGGGCAAGTAATCACCTTTTGGCATGAACCTTCTACTGCAAGTCTATGCCCTGATGACCTGTAGGTACTGCTGCATGCAGGTAGGCTTTGGATAATACTAGAGGATAGGATAGTTCTGGATTTGGTGATTGCCAGTGAGCATTGAGGTTTGGGGTCAAAGTTTGTTTCGGGATGTAGGCGGCTTGAGGGTGATGGCATGGAGTTAGATTTCCCATGTTTTTAGAGAATGCACGGTGGCAAAATCAGGCTGTTTGGTGGTTACACATGTCACAGTGTTTTAAATTAACCCATAATGTGCAGTTTTGGTGCCCTCACCCCTTATTTTAGCTATTTTCAAATTTTGGGGTAAGAGGTTGAGAGCTAGGGTCCATCGGGTTAGTGTTGGTGCCTGTGTGAAGGCAGCCCTGCATACTTCCCAGTTAAACACAGTTGGGTCACTTCGCTAATTAAGATAAGCCCAATACTGAATGGGTGGGGTTGCAACAGAGGAGGTATTTTAATTCATCATGCTAGAGCTTGGTCATTCCAGCCGTTTGAAGGTTTGAATGTCATTCGTGGGCTTTGGGGCATAGGAGTGATGGCTTGTTGTTGGGTTTGGTTGTAAGCGGTGACGTCATCCTGGGAGCTGTGGTGTGACAACTGCTAGTGCACAGGGTTTGGTTGCAACAGATTGTTTTTCTGACTGGAGTTTTGGCTGCTTCTTCATCTTGTTTTGCCTTGTTATCCACAGTGCTTGCTGTGTGTGACAGCGCTGGTGTCATGGCTTGGCGATTATTAAAGCTCCTCGGAGTGTTTTTGTTTCGTAGATGGGTGATGGATTGTTGATGTGGTATGTAGTGGAGATGGTTGTATGTTGTTCTTTTGTATGCTTTTTTGTTGTAGATTTTCTATATGCTTTCTACACAGTTATTGAAAACTGATGGCCCATGTGACATTTGCATGGCCGCCATGTTGGTGGGATGCCTTTTCTTCATTTTAGTGATTCTTTTCCAGGAGTGAGATGTGGGATGGAAAGATTGCTTTCGCTCTTGGAATATACAGGGCTATGGATGGGAATGGTGTACACATGCTGACACAACCATAGGAATAGATGTGTGGGTTTGAAAAGTCATTTCTGTCTTGCAGTGGACATGCAGCAGATGTGAACAAGTTTGGAGCAGTGCTCATTCTGAAATGCATTTTTTTTTTCAAGAAGGTAGGAAAATGTTTGGGGGCTGGAATGAAATACCTTTTGCACAGTGTAAAAAAAAAAGGAAGAAAAGGAAGTCCATTCTGAATGATGTAGCCAAACAAGAGAAATCTGGTTTGCAGTCTGTTATACATTGGAATTTGTACACATTGGAAAGTTTGGCAGTCCTTTGTTTTTCCCAGAATTTCAGATGAGGTTTGGTTTTGATGTATGGAGATTGGGTGGAGTCTTGCAACTGTGGAGAATTGAGGAGATTGTCTGTCGCCACGACATTCTGTCACTGCTGCTTTGAAGAGGGTCTAAATGTGTATGATACTTGTAAAGGAACTGCTCGATCTGCAGTTGTCATGGCTGTACATTTCTTGTTATGAGGTTGCGGGGTGTGGTGTGGTCACAGCAGTCTCTCATCTGGCCTCAGGTTGGGGGTCTGTTCCTCGGGTGTTTTGTGGTTTTCTGATGGATTGCTGGCATTAATCAGAGGATTGGAGTCACTGGGTGGCAGCTTCTTGTGGGGGCCGTTCTGTTGCACTGAACGTTGTTGCTCCTGGGTTCATGCATTTGTGGGAGCAGTGCTTGCATGACTTGTCTTTTTCAGGGTTTTCCTGACAGATCAGGCCCCTATACAGCAGGCAAGGAAGTACCTTTGGTGGTGGTGGTAGCGGCTAAATCTCGGGCTTTTCCGGGGGTTAGCTTGGAGTGCATCGGTGGTGATTGATGTTCGCAGCCCATGGTGGTGTGGGGTATTTGCTGTTTCATGAGCTTTTCTGGGGTTGGCTTGGAGTTTATGGGTGGTGGTTGCTGTTCGCAGGCCATGGCTACTCTATCAGTTGGCTATCCAGGTTTTTGTGGAGCTCTGTACTTTTGCTATGCGGTATCCACTGTTTCTCATAAGAGAAAAAGAGAAAGAGAGATGGATGGTTGGAGTGGGAAGAGTGGAGAGAGTTGAGGCTCTGGAGGTCCAGTCATTTGGGGAGAACATTTCCTCAAGGGAGGTATAGTTTGGTTGCCTTTTTGTAGAGTATTGATGTTGTGCTATTTGGAGTTGAGTGTGACTTTGTGGGGGAGAGATCCCAATGATCACTGCAGTTTTCAAGGCAGTTGTTGGATGATGCTGTGGTCTATTTGTGAAATATGAATTTTCGGGGATTGGTAATGACCTAGTAAGACACAACATGGTGGGTGTTTCACCTGCCAAGGCCCCACTTGCATTTATGCTTGGGATGCAAGCTAGGCTTGGAGGGACCCTCATGGTCATTGGCCTGATGGGCATCTATGAACCTATGGATCAAATTGTTGTAGACAGATGTTAAGTGAATGGATGGGTAAATATCATTGTGCATTATATTGATATGGGTCTTGTACAATTTGTTATATAAGAGTCTGAGAGTGGGTAGCATTTTGGTGAGCTTTCGGTGGTGGTTGGCATATATTTTTCCTTTCCAGTGGGGCCTTGTATGGCTCGTTGGTCATTTGGTTGCACTGGCACACATTGTCGGGTGGCATGGGTGTTTTGCATTGCTGCACTGTTTGGTAGTAAGGGTACATCAATGAAGTGCACTCCACAATGTATTGGGACCATCAAGATGGTGAAGGAATTTGGTGCATTGTGAATTACAGAGGCATGCTGTAGTATGTCAAAATGCAGGCAGTATTTACTGTCTTATTAGTTATCAACCCTCACAGCACTCATTATTGTGAAGGTAGGGTGGATCGGGTGTTATGATATATGGCTCTAGGTGGGTTAGGGGAAGTGATCTGCTGGTTTAGAAGGACCTTGTGGTGACTGGCTATTGGTTCATGGCCTGTTATAGCTAGGCTGCTTCTACCAGACTCGCAGGGACAGTGTATGGGTTTTGTGGTCTTACAGCTCACTGTGTATACGAGTTGTCACTTAACCATTAAGGGGAGGACAGGGGTACAAGGGAATAATATTGGATTTGGCAGAGGTGGTCTCGTTGTTTTGATTGGAAGTGGTAGTTGGCTGCTGGGTTGCTTGCTGGTATTCTTGATGTGCTGGCCATGTTGCAGGGGGAGAAAGAGAGACAAAAAAAACTCTGCATTTGTGTGCCTGATTGGAAGGTGCAGTGTTGACATTCAGGGCCTGGTCCCTGAGGCTTTTGGCAGTTAGCACTGGTGCTTGGCCACTCGGGCTTTGCTGTTTACCAGGCCATCCCATGTTTTAGTGTTTTTTCCTGATGTTGTTGTGATTTGGTTGGATTTCTTTCTTAGGGGGAGTTGAGAGTGAGGCAGCTGCTCCTCTGTTTGGCAGTTGGTCACATGCCAGGTCACTGGGATGATCTAAAGACTAAAGTAACTAAATCACAAAATTATGGTGGGATGGACGGACTTGCTGTGGCTGGGGGAGGGGGGTTATATCAGAAATTGACAGACATGTGAGCATCAAGCTTCATACCCTTCAGGAACGATGGTATGTCTATGATGGTTTTAGCTGGTGACTCGCTAGGCAAGGAAGGTGAAGATGGTGCCAACGCAGTCTTCTGATCGTTTGGTGCTTCGAAGGAGGTGGTCTTATCAGGTGATGATTGAGGCTGTAAGAAAGTTGGTGACTGGTTGAACATCCACAGGTATTGATACCATTAGGCGGTTTGAGTTGGGATGTTAACCTCCTCATGCCTAGCTTTGACTGGGCTGATATGGAGGGTACTATGTTTTGATATGGAGGGTATTGTGTGGACATGTGAAAGGACTTAGGTGTGTGGGATTTCTGTTAGGTTAGGTCCCAAGTAGGGGCTGGGATTTGTGGTGATAACAGGGGTGGATTGCTGGGATATGAGGATTGAAGTCATAAACTGATAATGTGAGGGAATCTGAGGGAATAGGGCATATTTCTGGTTTCATACGACTGTGGTATGCTTTGCTGGTGGTCAGGCTGAGTTAGCAGGACCAGATGCGTGTGGCAGGACACTGGGGGCAGCTTGATCATTCAAGTATATGGTAGGTGTGTTAGCTGGGTCAATTTGTGTTACAGCCTTCAGGGTGTAGGAGACTGGTGGACAAGTTGTGTTATTTGATTCAGGCTTGTACACAGGGTGGGACATTCCAGTTGGTCAAGAAGGATTTAGCAGTAGATTCTGTATTTTTACAGGGGATAGGGTTATGTTAATTTGCTAATTTGGATGTTGGCCAGATTACCATTTGGCAAGAAGTGAATTGGGGGGTTAAAAAGTGGGTACGTAGAGTACTTCATTGTTGAGATTGGGAGTTCAGGAAGTGGGAGTTCAGGAATTACATTAAAGGGGTTCGGGTTTTCTGGCCCTTAGTGTTAGATCATTAACATTTTTGGAGTAGACTGTTCCCTATTGCACATTCAGAGCTGTATAGGCTACTGGAATATGCTACAGTTGACAGGGTTCACGGTTCATGACTTTTTGGTTAGCTGCAGATTTGTGTTCAAGGGGTTATACAGGCAGCCTTTTAAGCAGGTTTTTAATGTTGTACACATTCAGGCTTTCGAGGTGGGTGTAGCTGGGTAGTGTAATGCCAAAGGAAAATGGGGTATGTTGTGAGCAAGTTATAGCAGGGTTTCATATTTGCTTAGGGGTAATTTTTGGATTTACTTGTGGAAGGAGCGGCACCGATTTCAGGAGTGGGGGCATTTACTAGGTTAATAGCTCAAAGGTTTTGATGAACTAGCCAACTTTAGCTAAGTAAGATTCCTAAGTCATAATTACAGTGAAGGACGCTGATTTTAGGGGTATGTTGGTGGGTCCCCTTCATAGCATGCAGGTTAAAATGTGGTAGATGTTGTTTTGTTGGAGTGAATTTACAGTTTCTTTTCTTTTACAGATCCAGATCCATGAGGAAGGTGCTCACAGTGGACATTGTGCCAGTGGCTGAAGTGATGGGCAGTGAGGTTGTAAATGATGTGGTCAGAGTCACAGTTGCATATCTGAAGACGTTGAAGGCACAGAATTTGAGGTTGAGATGATAAATGAGCCTGGATTCCCCACTGGCTGAAGGAAGTGGGTGGTGCAGGTAATGTGTGCTGCAGGAAGTGTTTGTGGATTTGGAAGGTGGAAGCAGTTGAGGTCTGAAGGAGAGAGTCTGGAGGGTGATTGATTTGACAGGATGACTATACTGTTGACTGCATTAGTTGCAGAAGAATTTATAGTCACTAGAGAGGTATAATGGGGCCACAGAGCGTGGTTAGAAGTGAACCATGGTTAGTGGTTGCTCAGAGTGGATGTTTTTGGAGATGAAAGGGTTAAATGGAGGGAGGAATGATTGGGAGGAAGTGGGGTAGGGGTGGGGAGGAGCTTAAGGGGTTTAGACAAGTGTAGCTGGGCAAGTAATCATATTTTGACGTGAACTTGCTACCCAGCCTCCCTCTTTTGTTGGTGGTTTGCTATGGATTGTGGTCATATCAGTCAGGATAGGCAGAGAAGAGGGATAAGCTTGCCTTCTTCTTTTCTCCCTCTGGTGTCTGGATGTTTATTTCAAGGAATTGGATTAAAGTAAAATGAGCAGCTGGAGGAAGCTTGCTAGATAGGTAAGCAAGCAGTGGCAAGGACGCTGCTTTGGTTGGAAGGTAATTCAATGAATGATATATGAAGTGAGATGGGACGCTGCTTCATATGAGTAAGGTCATGCCATCCTGGATTAGTTGGTTGGATTGCCAATTCAATAAATGGGATATGAAGGGAGTCTGAGATGCTGCTTCGTAAGTAAAGTGAGCAAAGGTATGGACGCTGCTTACTGGGCAGGATGAGTAGGTACGTTGTCCCGATTAACATTACAAAGATGTTTATACTGTGTTTAGAATTAATTATACTATGTACAATTGTAATTAATATTTGGTGACTAAAGTTATGTTATGGAAGTTAATAAAGGTCGTCAAATGTCATTCGGTGTGATGTGTTTATTGAAGGGGATCTGGACAAATGAGGTTTGGAAACAAACTAAGTTACCTGGGGACATCTTCAAGAGGGGTTAGATTGGTATTGGTGGGAATTAGGTGGGCTGGGGAGATGAAAGGGTTAAATGGAAGGAGGAATGATTGGGAGGATGTGAGGTAGGGTTGGGGAGAAGCTTAAGGGGTTTAGAAAAGTGTAGCTGGGCAAGTAATCACATTTTGGTGTGAACTTGCTACCCATCCACCCTCCCTCTTTTGTTGGTGTTTTGGTATGGATTGTGGTCATATCAGTCAGGGTAGAGGGAGAAGAGGGACAGGCATGCCCTGTTCTGTTCCCCCTCTGGTGTCTGGATGTTCATTTCAAGGAATTGGGAAAAGGAAAATGAGCAGCTGGAGGAAGCTTGCTAGATAGGTAAGCAAGCTGAGGTAAGGACACTGCTTTGGTTGGAAGGTAATTCAATGAATGATGTATGAAGTGAGATGGGATGCTGCTTCATATGAGTAAGGTCATGCCGTCCTTGATTAGTTGGTTGGATAGCCAATTCAATAAACAGGATATGAAGTGAATCTGGAATGCTGCTTCATAAGTAAAGTAAGTGAGCAAAGGTATGGACGCTGCTTACTGGGCAGGATGAGTAGGTATGCAGTCCTGATTAACATTACAAGGATGTTTATACTGTGTTTAGAATCAAATGTACTATGTCCAATTGTAATTATTATTTGGTGACTAAAGCTATGTTATGGAAGTTAATAAAGGTCATCAAATGTCATTCAGTGTAATGTGTTGATTGAAGGGGACCTGGACAATTGAGTTATTTTCAATGCTTTGCTAGAAAATCAGTTTAGAGTGACAGATCAAATGACAGGCAGTCGGGAGGCATCAGTGGGGGCTGCAAAGTCTCATGGTGTATGATTTTTTTTCCATTCATGTGTTCACAATGAGACATCAAGAACCAGATTCCAAAAGAGTTGCTCTCAGTGCAAGTCTGCCCTGATTCTGAAAGACCTTACACTGAAGTAAGTCACTAACACTGGGACCAAGTCTATCTATAATTAGGCTTACACTGGGGGTCAGATTCCAAAACAGCTGCACTAAGTGTATGTGGTCACTTACACTGAGAGCAAGTCTTTTGGACTCAGGCCCTTAAAGTTTGCTTACACAAGAATGGAGCAGTAATTGCTTGACACTTTTGTGTGTGTGTGTGTGTGTGTGTGTGTGTATACACAACCTATATTTTAAATGTAAAATACTTCTCCAAAATCAATTACATATGCTATAGCAACTGTGAAACACTAGGCAGAGGAACTATTTTACATCAAAAATATAAAAATAATTGTATATTAATATATATATATATATATATATATATATATATATATATATATATATATATATCTACAAACCAATTTAATAAATAGCCCATTATCTAAGTTCAATATTGCCTTCCAGGATTGGCATTATAGGCAAAATAATTGATCTTTCAGGGGTGTAGAGACCCTCTGTCTGTGTGGATGAGCTTCATAATATACCTTCCCGGGTGGTCCATTATTTATCAATAATGCACACTCTGGCATTATTCCTTACTTATTACTGCCACTTTGCAAAGGATGAGCCTCAGATTTGCACTATTTGAATTTTAGCACCAGAACTCACATTAAACTGCCAAAAGTTACCCATAGATGACAAAGTGTACTTTTTCAGTTAAATCTGGTGTCAAACAGATAATTATATTCCACTGTCAACAAAACAATCTGAGTTTCTGCTTGCAAAACTTAAACTTCATGGGAGAAGGCTGCAGGCTTCAGGACAAAGTGAAGCCGCACAGCATTATAGAGCAGTGAAGCTGCGGTGGTGCAGCGATAGCATTGTTGCCTCACAGCAAGAGGTTCTCCAGTTCAATTCTTGGCTGGAGTGCGGGGAGTGCCTTCTGTTTGGAGTCTGCATGTCCTCCCCGTGGTTGGGTGGGCATTTGAAAGACATGCGTAAATGGGCGTGCCTTCGTGGAAGGTTGAACGTCGAGCTGGCAGCTCGGCACTCATAAAAATCTACTGCCAATCATTAGCGGACTGGAGTTCCGCTGTGGCGACCCCTAACCGGGAAAAGCCAAAAGACAACAACAACAACATCATAACACTGGCCAAGAAAATTAGCCAAGTAGCACACTATTACATCTCATGAAGTAATTAGCAAAATAACCAGATTTATATTGTGGATTTCTGTATCAGCAAGATGCTAATGGTTTTCTAATGTGACCTCAGTCCTCACCTGAGAATCAGAACCCATGATTTTTAGGCTCAGATAGAGATGTCTCACCAGCAACAGTGAGATCCTTATAATTAGGGAATAATATATGACAGGGTGTTACGGGTTAGTGACAGGCTTCAATTGTGTTTGTCTCATAGTGTGATGCTGTGTGCTTTACATGTCAGAGAAGCAGTGATATGATATGATACAACACAGTCCTCAATGACCTATTCAAATTAGACATTGAAGCATTTGGTTTAAAACGGCTAAAACATTTTTAAATATTAAATTTGTAAAATTACTCCCTTTAAAAATGGGAGAACACTAACCTGTGTTCACATAATATAAAGTTCAGCAGAAGCATCATAAAAAGCAAATGGGTTTCTTGATTGTTGTTATAAAAAGAAAAACATAAGCTTGGTATAGATTTAGCAGCATAATTGTGTCAGACGTTTAAGCAGCCTTTGTTCTTTGAAGACTTGTTGCCACACACTTTAGGAATGCTGCACGTGCCATTCTGTGAACCCAGTTAGTGATGGAGGGGATGGAAGAGGACCTACCAATTTGACAAAGCCATGTCTCTCTCGCTGTAGAAAGGTCAGGAGATCCTTTTTCGAAGAGAAGTAGTGTTTTCATCTTTTGTTTTATCAGGAAGACATGCAGTGACATTTGTCTTTTCAATGTCGGTTCACAATTCAACTGCACTATTTAATGACAGCTACTGAGAGCTGCTTCTGTGGTTTCAGATACAGTCAAAATGAAGTTAAGAATAAGGAATACTGAAAAATCTACAGTATACGAATTAGTATGTGCCATGTCTAACAGCTAATTTGACTCTTCTTTACAGTGTTTGTGCTGTTACATTTGCTACTAACATATTACCACTTAGTAATTTTTTAAAATACCAGTTGTTTGTTTGGAATTTTCTAGTACTGTTGAGGTTTTGTAGTGTGTTGTGGACAAGTAAAGGTGGAATGGGTGCATAACTTCTTTAGGTCTGTGATGCAGATAATGTTATTGTTTTGTTACTGTCTGCTGCTGGACCGCTTTTGATGCACTGATTGTTTTTCTTTGTTGTGCCAGTGCATAACAACAAATTGCAAATATGAATAAAAAAGTATCCTGAATGTTTGTGAGCACAGAGCTTTGACATCTTGTCTTAATATGTTAAAAATGAATAGTTACTTCAAAATACAAAAGTATGGTGGCCCACACCTGCTGCTCTGTTATCAGAATGGTTATACAAATAATTTTCTATCACTTTGAGTATTGTAATTCAGAGCATCATACCATTGCAACAATTAGCATTCCAATAACCATACATCACAATATACTTTAATTTTTGCTAATCATACTAAGAAATATGTAATTATTGTGGGGAGAGTTTTACAATTATCAACAGACTTTAAGCTATCACCATGAATACCCATCTAATCGTTGTCCAATTTATTTATTTTTATAATGTATTCTGTTGTAGCCACAATTCTTTTATGCACATTTGCTAATATGCAAATATGATCTCCACTCTTCAAAACTAACATATTCAAATCAAAACATGCCTGAATTACCGCTAATAAGCTTTTACCCTGCAGGCTACATGTGATATATATAGCAGATTTTTTTAGGGCCCAGTGTCCAGTGACAGTAACTGCTGCTACTACCTCAGAGATTTAACTATCTAGTTTTCCTTCGAATTACATGTCAGCAAATAAGCTGAGTAGCTGTTTCTTTTGTCTGGAATAGCCTTGGTCTTCAGTACTACTAGGTTCTTTTCTTGGTGTTATAGCAAATTACAAGAAAATACATTAGAGAGAAACAACTTTGCAAACATCAGCAGCAAATAATCTAGATTGCAGAAACTTGAGCATCTACATGATGCTTTGGCTTAATGGGTATGGCATTGCTGCATGAGAATCAATATCTACTCAAAATACAAATTGAAAAAAAAAAATGCAAAATATATACAACAGCTTTTGTTTACATTACGTAATGGTCAGTACTAAATATGGAGGCCATATGGTTAAGATATACACTTTGTGAGTGTAGTTCATGTATACATAGATATTTCCTCTTCTTGATTGTCCTTGCTTTCCCTCTGACTATTGCCAAGTCTGTGTTTGATGTATCTTAGAATGAACTCATGTTTTACTGCTTACCTAGTAAGCAGGTACAAAAATGTGGTGCACCATAGGAAATGTCATTGAAATGACTTGCTGAACAAAAGCTTCTTATCTATCATTACGTTTTCAGATTATGATTAAGAAAAAAGCCAAAGATGGAAAACCAGCCAAAGAATACATCAAAATATTAAAAAAAAACAACAACAAGAGGTTTTATCTTTTATCTGAATAACTAAGACTTCACAGAATGAGACACAATTGCATAACACAATAAATAAGAAACAAAACAGGTCACATGGACAAGCTACCAATAACAATTTATTGAATTATGTTATGTTTGCCTTGTAGAATACAATTAATAAACGCTCAGTACCAGATTCCAAAAAGACTTGCTCTCAGTATGTGACCACTTACACTGAGAGTAGGTTGAATGCCTTTTGGAATCCGTCCCTTGGTGTAACCCTGTTTATAGGCAGGCCTTACATCGAGAGTAAGTCTTTCTGAATCAGGACAGACTTACACTGAGAGCAACTCTTTTGGAATCTGACCCTTATTCATTCAAACCAGGTGGCTTACCTGACTCCATCTGGTTTTAATGAATACATCTCTTTTAACTGTATATATGACAAGACAAACATAATAGAGTTAAATGAATTATTGTTGGTAGTTTGTTGTCATGCTTATTTATTGTGTTTTGTGACAGTGTCTCATCATTTTGCTGAAGTCTTAATCCTTCTTGACATCTCAGTACAATATTGTTTATTTTAATTCGATCACGACTGATATTAATTTCCAGTGATACAGTACAAGTCCTGACATTGTTGCATATGTTTTTTTTTGTGCGTGCAGAAATTGGCCGGATGGGGTTTTGTCCACAAGAATCACACAGTTCTGGCTACACTTACAGAATTAATTTTAATATATGTAATTTCCCTTGGAATCTTCAAACTGACAGCATTTCGCTTCATCATTTACCGCTACCTGTTTACGTTCTGTCTTGTCGTGTTAAGTTCTCATTTCCTAAAGTAGTTGAAACACGAATCCTTTAATCATAGTTTCACTCAGTTGATACATGTTATTTTTCAATACATTTATTTTTCAAGAATTCCAAATCCAGCCCAACCAAAAGGTGAAGCTATAAAGCTCTTAGAGGACAAACCTGGATGAAAATTTTAATACATAGACACCATTAACGCTCACAAAAATACATTTTCATTGGACATACACTTCATCTGATTCATAGGTTCATAGGTTCATAGGTAGGTACTAGGCTATCTGCCCAAAGGCATTTATAAGCCTAGCTGGAATGTGTTGGCTTTCGCCACCCCCTTAGATTAGTTCCCTGTGCCTCTGTCCAGCAGAGCCATTGAAGTGATCCCTGGGGTAAACTTTCTGTTCCCCATCCACTCATCAAGGTTTCTCTTGAAGAGGGTTAGCGAGGAGCTCTGCCTAATGTAGACTGAAATCTTCTTCCAGAGCATGGGAAGTCTCTGGGACAGGAATCTATCTCTCCAGCACATCCTATTTATTGTTGTGGTGAGGTTTAGATCTCTGGAGCATGTGGCTTGAGGGGATATGATTTTCTTTAGGTGGAGCATGTCCATCAATTCTGGGTTGGACATGGCCTTGTATGTCAGGCAGAGATCACCTCTGAGTAGGCGGTATGCAACCAAGTACAGCTGGAGTTTCTTCAGTCGAGCTGCATAGGGCATCTGCTTGAGGCCAGTGATCCTCTTGGTGAGGTACTTCTGTGGTCTTTCCAGTTGTTGCAGGTGTTTTGTAAGGTACACCCCAAATGGGGCATTGTACTCTATGATGGGTCTGATGAGTGATACGTAGAGGGGCCCAATGACCTCTTTCGATCTGGATGCAAACCCTTTTGTGATTAGGTGGGCCACATAGAAGGATGTTCTAACCACTTTGGCAATGTGATTATCAAAGGAGAGGTTACTATCTACTTGGGTCCCCAGATCCCTTATTACGTCTTCCGTATTTAGGGGGCTACCACCTATGTGGTAGTTTGTGGGTACTTTGTTTTTTCTAAAGGGGATGACTATGCACTTTTTGGCATTTAGCTTGAGGTCATGGTTTTGACACCAGGTATCTGTCTCAGTGAGACCCTTTTGGAGGATGTCTGTGTCAGCCGGAGAGTCAATTATAGCCCCTAGTTTGCAGTCGTCTGTGAACTTGGTCAGCCATAGTCCTCCTGTGCTTGCCTGTACCTCTGAGAAGTATATGCTGAACAGGAGGGGTCCTAGGACTGAGCCCTGGGGAACGCCACTTGTAACCGGTTTAGAGTCAGACCTATCTCCCGCAACTCTTACCATGTGGGGTCTGTCCATGAGCCAGTTGGCAACCCATCTTGTGTCGTAGGGGTTTATGTTCAGGCTGGTGAGCTTGTCTATAATACCTCAATGGGGAATGGTGTTGAAGGCCTTTGCGAGGTCTAGGTAGGCTGTGTGGACCACCTTTCCCTTGTCTATAGCCTTGGTAACTGTCTCAAAGAAGTCCACCAGGTTTAGGAGGCATGATCTGCCCTTAACAAAGCAGAACTGGGTAGGGTCCAGTGTTTGGAGGTTTCCAATGTCTCTGTTAATGAGATCCATGATGATGCGCTCCATAGCTTTGCAGACAAAGCTAGTCAGGCTTATAGGGTGATAGTTCCTGGGGTCCGTTGTGGCTCCACCTTTGTGGAGCAGAATAACCGTTGCTGTGCACCACTCTGTGGGCACATAGCCTGTGGAGAGGCTGAGTTTAAACAGTGTGTTTAGGTGAGGGATTAGTTCATCTTTGAGCTCATGTAGGACGCAGCCTGGGACACCATCCGGTCCCATTGATGCTGTGTTTTTGGCTTTGGAGAGGGCTGTTTTAACCTGAGTGTCTGTGATTTCAGGTGCACTACATTCTTCTGGTATAGTTATGGGCCCTTTTGGGGGTGAGAGGGGGTGAAGTTTGCAGTGAACCTGTCTGCCAGAATGTTGGCTATATCAGTCGGTTCAGTGTATTTTGTGCCATTCTGCACTAACTCCGAGCAGATCTGAGAATTGCCACTTAGATTCTTGACATAGCTAAAGAATGCCGTGTGGTTATCTTTGGAGTCCATGGCAATTTTTCTTTCGAATCTAGCCTTAGATGTTTTTACATAGCTAAAGAATGCCGTGTGGTTATCTTTGGAGTCCATGGCAATTTTTCTTTCGAATATAGCCTTAGATGTTTTTAAGAGGGAACGTAGTTTCTTGCTGATACTGATCAGGGATGTCTTCCCTTCTTGGGATTTTACTCTTTTCTGTACTAGTTTCCTCCTTCTGTTGTATAGCTTGATTATGGCAGGGGTCCACCAGACTGATTTCCTTTTCTTGGAGGAGTGGGTCTTCATAGTTTCATAGGTTCATAGGTAGGTACTAGGCTATTGACCCAAGGGCCTACGTAAGCCTAGCCAACAAGGTTCCCTGGTTGGTTTTGTTTGGGATAGCACAATCCATGCATTCTTGTAGGTGCCCGTAGAGTGCATTAGTAAAGGATTTTGCAGCTTGGGCAGCGTTATCATTTAGCATGGTGGCTTTGAAACTTTCCACCTCGGTCTTAAGTGAAGTTTGCTTTTGAAAAGGTTTTCACGGTGGTTTCTTTGACCGGGGTTGATGGCAGAATGTGGATATCCAGAGTGATTAGTTTATGGTCAGATCTAACCAGCAAGGGGTTGACCTCCGGTGTGGAACACCGGTCGCCCATGTTGGTGATGACCAGGTCCAATATGTTGTCACCTCTGGTGGGGGTGTTGACTAGTTGATCCAGGGCGTTTGAGTTTATAAATTCTAGGAAATGTTGGGCAAGGGAGTTAGTACTTGAGTAGTTCTCCCAGTTAAAGTTTGAAATCACCCAATATCAGGGTGTTTGGTAGGACCTTTATGTTTCCCAGTGTTTCCAGGAATGCGGAGTGGGGGTCTTGGGTCATGGTGGGTGATCTGTAGCAAGCTATAATTTGAATAGCAGTTTTGCCCATTGTTAGTTGCACGTGGATAATCTCTGAAGCATCGTGTTGTGCCACTAACCTGGAGGGGTGGGTATCCTTGATGAATATGGATACGCCCCCGCCTTTTGTATTTTGGTCCAGGTTCTGTGGCCGAAATGTATGGTATGAGTTGTAGCCTGGTAATGCCAGGGTGCTCTCTGGAGTCTTAAACCAGGTTTCTGTTACTGCACATACATCAATTTTCTCCATACTGAGGAGTGCCTCAAGTGTGTGCATTTTGAGGTTTAGACTTCTGGCATTGAGTAGCATTACCCTCAGTTTTTTGTTACTTGTGCTATGAAGTGTAAGTCCAACGAAAACGTATTTTTGTGAGTGTTAATGGTGTCTATGTATTAAACTTTTGATCCAAGTTTGCCCTCTAAGAGCTTTATTGCTTCACCTTTTGGTTGGGCTGGATTTTGAATTCTTGGTGAACTTTTAGCCCACTTGGTAGTTATTTTGATTTACTAATATTTATTTTTCAGTTATATAAAATTGATATGTCAGTAAATGGTACAGTTCATGCAGATTGTAGCAGTTGCTCTAAGCCCATTAAGTTTGTTACACTTTCTGTTCCTTCATTTTCCATCAGGCTACTCACCTTCAATACAAAAAGGGCAGTTATTAAAAAAAAAAATCACCCTATCCTACTGTTCAGCCATGTTGGAATACTGCTTGTCATTTTTCTGGCCAGTATTGTTGTCTGATAGCTAACTTTGTGTGCATCTGTGTGTGTGTGTGCATGCTCGTGTGTATAACAAAATCAAAAGCTGTTCAGGACACCACAGATGTACTTTGAGAAAGCCTTTCTGAAAGATTATAACATTGTGATAGTCTGTGTTTATTAAATTCATCTGTGGTGTCCTGAATGGGTTTTGCTTTTGTTTTTCATTTTATTGAGCATACTCAGGACTCTATCCCCTTAGCTGTCTTTTGTTTTGGGTGTACATGTGTATGCCACTGCTCATAAGGTCATGTATTCTTCCTCTTTGCTTTAAATGCTGCCTTTGCTGAAGTATTATCTATTACTCTTCAATATGGCACTCCTTATCCTTAGAAGAAAGATTCAGCTGTGTTTTGTTGCTTCTTTTTCATCTAAAAATTGCATTTTTAATTCATGCAACCTTTTCTTCATACAGGTCACTGTACAACACTCCTCTCTGTCTCACACAAACATACATGCACATTATACTAAGAGCTCTTCTGCCCCACTTATAGAACTGGGTGAAATATTTTAAAGAAAAGTAGTACCAGTATTTTTGGTAAACCATGATGCAGTGTAGAATTCCCTTTACTGTGCAGCTAAAATAGTGGCATAGCCTCCCTTTGTTGTGTGACATTGGTTTCCCATGTACCGCTAATTACATCTATCCACTCAGTAGTTCTACTGTTCATCAAAGACTTTCATGCATGTCTATGTCACTGTGTATCTATGATAAGTATACCTTAGCACTAGTTATGTCAGTCTTATGTAGTATGCACTACACTTAGTACAACTTGAAAAATATTCTTGCCCTTAACTTACAGTTTCAGTAATTTCAAAGACAAGTCCTAATGATTCCCGTATGTATTCACTTGGCTATCTTGCTTTTTACCGATCTGTACCGCTCCTTGTTTTTAGTTACTCTACAGATAACGATCAGCTACTCCCAGTACCTATCATCATCTACCAAGCCTACTGAACCTGCCTACCGTCTCCCTGACGTACTCAAACCACATCTGGGACCAGTCAGGAGACCTGAGATTACATGGGGCATCACCATATTGTTGCTCAGGGAGTGTTTTCCCCCTGTGGCCTAATCATTCTTTTGTAGATTTTGTCCAAGGGTCGGTGTGCAATGGGCAGTTTGAAATATCATCCATGTTTCCTTGTACAACTCAGCCAATGCTCTACCTTTTTTATAAATGGCACCCTCCTTTATGCATCCCCAGTTTCCACTTGGGATCCCCCAACAGTGTGCCAGAGCAGGAACTGCTTCCCTATCCCTCTCCTCTGCAATAGGTGAGCTGACATAACCCACCCAAGCCAATACACCCACCTGGTTACTCCAGCAACTGAGCTGCTAATCAGACCCAAATTGTCTGAGCCACAATCACAGCCTTATCCCTGTTTGACAACCAGCTGTACTGTTCATGACCCTGTTCAGTACATACTGGTCTGAAATTCACCTAGACAAACCACCAAAAACTACTCTAAACATGCTGCACCACAGTTTATTATGTCAGCTGTATCCTTTTTGTCCCTTATTTGCTGAATGCAATGTAGATTGTGACATGATGCATACATTTTTTATTTGCATCTTTGTTTGTAACTATAGTGGTATGGGCAAACAGTGCTCCTACGGCATGTTATGCTTGTGATTAATTTCTACACTGATTACTACTTCCATGATTTGCTGTATTCTATAAAAATGACAATTCCAAACGTTCTCTCAAGCACATCACTATATAACTGAACCCTATACCTTTTTTTCAGCCAAGGTAATGGTTCAGATTGATCAGATTAACGTCAATAACTTCCATCATGAATTTTATGTAACTTGTCTTAAAGCTGGAATATGACAATACCAGCATATCAATCAGTTATGTGATGCAGATAACATAAAGGCCAGACTGTGACCCTGATGATCTTAGATCAGCTAGAGACCCAGGCATCGGAGGATTCAATAAGGAAAGGTGGCAGTATGCTGACGACCCTTGATCACACACACTGTATGAATTAAGTAGCTAACTTCCCACTGCTTGCCAGCAGCTACTAGAGTCAGAGGTGAACAACATGCAGTGTATTGGTAAGGGGTGTTCTCTTAGCTCTCACAGGTCATATCCATGTAGTAGCATTTATTGTAAGACCTCTCAACTGCCCCTATTTTGGGTGATCATACCTATTTTCAGACCTAATCTGCCCTTGTATATGATGTACCTACATTTAGAGGTATGGCCCTATTTTCAGGCTTGATTTATTCCTTCACATAATTTTCTGAATCCCTCATCAACATATGGCCCTATTTCCAGGCTTGATTTATCCCTTCACATAATTTTCTGAATCCCTCATCAAACATGATTTTTGAAGCTGTCTTGTATACAGAAAACCACAGTAAATGACCAACATATTAGTAACACCAATAGTTTAAAAAAGACGACACATATCTTACATCTCATGTTTTTCAGAAGCAAAACTAAATGATTTTTAGGATAAATGTTTTCAATACAGTTGAATGTCAGTGGTGTAACAGGTAACACAGTCATATTTGATGCATAAGGCTATGGGTTCTAGTCCCATACCAAGTAGATGGATTGCTGACATTGTAGTACAGCATAAGGGAAGTGCTGTACTCCCAAGTGTGTCATTCAGATGAGATGTTAAACAGAGGCCCCATCAGCCTAAGCAGGCGGTAGTCCAGGTGGCTGTAGAAGATCCCATGGCACCAATCGAAAAGACTAGGAGAAGTTCCCCAATGCCCTTGCCAAATTTCTCCTAGTAGTACAAATACCACCAGCCTATTGGGACTAACCTGGTAAACAAAGGAGAAATAAACAAGTTCATTAAAGTCTACAGATTTTATGCTGTCTCTTTGATTATGTGCTTATATTTTTTCCATAATTTTTGTTGCACTCTTGTTTTTTAAATGTGTTTCTGAAGAGTAGCCCACATTCCTACTGGAGAAGGCAAGAGTTATGTTCTTTTACATATTCAGATTTTATGCTAAGCAGATGTCCAGCTCTTTGGTGGCATGTACCTAATTTCAATGTCTGCAGGTTGAAAGGTATGTTCATGGGGCATGCGTAAGAATGCGCATATCCAGTATGGAAGGCATAAACAGGCCCTTGCAACTGAGAGCATGCATATTAGTCACAAAGGGAGAGGTTAGTGCCTGAATAAAACCATAATGGGTGCCTGGATGATGTCCTGCCATGGCGAGCTCTTGCACATAATGAATGGATGGGCAGGTCTTGTCATAGAATGGCTGATGGTCAGCAACTAGTCAGGAGAAAAAAATGCTAAACTAATATCAGCCTTTTTTTCCAATTTAATTTAAAAACATTTGCATATGGGATGTTTTACTCGTTTGCGATTTGAATTTTGCCTTTTGGAAATGAAGTAATTCCACTTTAACTTCCTGGATTCCTCTTACTTTTGTTGTCAAATTTTAACAAATCTGCCTTCATTTTGTTTCACTGTGTCTTTCAACTGCAGAATAAAATAACTCATTTACCTTCTATACAGTGAGCACTTTCATTCATTCTTTTTACATACGTTACTGTATCTTATACAGCATTATGGAGGAACAGGAACCTATCCCAACAGGCAGTGCATAAAAGGCAGATAACCATTCCTGAATTGAATGCCACTGAGTACGGTGCTAGAGTATTCTCTGGATTAATACATTTGCTGTTCAGCAGACTGATGGTCAATACAACTTTACTATTATCAACAAGTCCAGTAAAATTTAGGGCATTTAAATGACATGAATGAATGACTTTGTTTATGCTGAACTGCGTGTGTACTACTAGAGATGGCCAATAAAACACCAATGATCTAAACTTGGGAAAAGTACAGATCAGTGGAAAGGAAAGAGTGAGAGGAAGGACAGTACTGACCTTTAGACTGTATGTTAATTGTTTGATTAAGGACTTCAGAGGTGGCTTTACAATGTCCATTCAGAGGTCACAAATGGTATAGTGGTTCATGCGTGAGAAGGATGTAAACATCCTGCTTATGTTAAATATCGCTACAGATTTATCAGCAGTATAAAAGATGGCCATGGTTTACTGAAGAAGGAAATAAATAAAAGTAAGCTTCAAAAATATAATGCAAACACCACTGATGTTAGGCATATAGTTTTGTATGCAACTCCATTCTGGAGTTCCCTAAGAATGTGAAGTCATATTCTTCTCAAAACATGCAGGACATCTGACAATGAGATTAATACGACTGAAGTGAACAAAAACTGCTACAGATATCATGGGTCACATCCAAGATATGCCCTTGGTTAGCAATATAAACTACAGTTGCTAAAAATCTTAACATAAATAACAACCATCTCTGAGAAATAAGTGGCAATGGTGAATGTGTTGGTCATGATTAACTTCCCTCCGGAGCAAGCTGATAATACTTTAAATCGTAACTGTGATAGATTTCCATTTAATGTTGTGTGAAAAACATTTTCTACACTATCAGAATTCCATCAGTAAGACCAAGTAATGCTTTAGATCTGAAGCAGCGGATGAGAATGTTGGGTGGGGGGGGGCATAGCATCTGCAGCTTTTGGTTTATTTGTTTCACATTGTATGCTGTTTTACCCTAGTGGGATTCTGGTTTGCTGAGAAGTGTCATTGACTAAAACAGACAAACATTTAAGCAGGAGCTGTCTGGACTGTAAAGCAGTCCCCAAAGTCCTGAGCTATTGATTTCTTGTCTGAGAGCACAAACAAAGGAACAGGCAAGAGTTAGGTCTTTATCTCTTTTTTTCTTTCACTAATGTGACGGATGGGCAAGACTTCAGCTGAACTCTGCCAAGTTTGTTTCCTTTTAACTCTTTTCCTCTAACAAGCTGTACAAACATGTAGCGTTAGCATATTGGAAATGTCAAATGTGCAGTTGTTTAGCCACTGTGAACAGCAAAATGAGATTGAATTAGTCACATTAGACATTCAGGAATCATTTAATTGTACAATGGAAGTTGTCTGAATTATTTATGAGCAGATAACTATTTTAATGTGTACTTTCAAGAAAATATTAAAATACATTCTACATGCTCTCTGAAAGGATTTGGCAAATGCATCATTTTACTATGGAGAGAATATTATTTGTACTTGGAATACATTTAATGAAATGCCTTCTGTTTTGTTTTGTATCACATTTTGAAAGAAGATCAGAACGTTATAGGACTGGTTTATATTTCAAAATGAAGAAATGGATTTTAAAGTAATTCAAGTATACATAGTGACAGGGCAAGAAAAGTTACATCACATATGCCAACACTGCTTTGCTGCTTGTTGTGAAGACATGATAAACAATTCCCTTATGCAGTTTACACATAAATGATTATAATGTGTGAATAACCTCACTTAATTAAGAATTCTGTACAGTTGTAATAAGATTCTGTATTTTGCTTACAGAATGCAGCTTTTCATATTTAAAAGTTGTACCCTGTATAAAACATCATTTGGATGTCCTAAGACATCTACAGATGTGTTTGTCTTATTTATGGCATTGCATTAATGACAGCAATATATCTGATGGGAAAGTCCTGTGCTCAGAATAAAGTTCACGCAGAAATCAAGGAAGAAAAAAGTCTGTATATTAGACATCTCATTTATATAGAGATGTGCAAGCATTTATTAAGAGACAATCTTGGCTGTTTATTAGTGAACTCTTTCAATAAAAGAGAAACAGGTTACAAAACTGAGATATAGTATCACATGAGGACTACATCTGGAATTCTTAAGATAACTGCGGAATATCTTTACCGTTTACTTTAATAAAGAGCTTCCAGTTAAGGTGCTGCATTTAACTGTTATATTGCTTATTCCATGCAGTGTGTGTGTGTGTGTGTGTGTGGGGGGTTGGTATCCATGAGAAGTAAGACTGCTGGAGATTGAGGATCTGTGGATTCCACAGTTTGTAAGGTATACAGTGGTTTGATCTACTTACATGATGGCTAACAAAACATACTCATTGCATATATTAATTACGCAGAAGATCACTATGAGAGAGGGCCATTGAGCATAACGGCATCACCTCTGAACCCCACTCTGAAGCATTGTTGGGCAGTGACAATATATCTTTCTAAGAAAATCATACTCCATTCCACAGCCT